>NW_027248322.1:0-123058 GCF_041260155.1 Ptychodera flava
AGATTTGAAGGTCTGGAAGAAAATACAAGTGCTCGTCAGGGATGGGGGACCTGCCTGTACCTCAAGTGAACCAATACGAAATGCAATCACCAATCTGAACTCTTTCCGTCATCAAGGAAAGAAAGCTATTCCTTCGATGTAAATAGGAAGTCGGTGATTGCGGCAAGGGGCATTGGGAAAGGAAGGCGAGCACTATGCAAGTTTAGTGGCTACAAGGGTTTGCCCGCACCCTTGTTTGACACTGCGTATACAGGGCACGTACAGAAAGTATTACAGGTTGCACAACAGTGTCTGGACAAGGAGTTTTGAAGATGCCGCCGAGGAAATCAAAATCCTCAAGTCTGAGATGGAGGAAACGGACATTCTCTCCAACGATTCTACGCCGATCAACATAGCTGTATCAGCGGACGGTTCGTGGAGTTCTCGGGGGTTTACTTCTAAAAATGGAGTGGTGTCCGCTATTTCGATAGACACCCGTATGTTATACTATCACACATTTATCCCTATGTTTTTAGATTTCTGCGTTTAGTTTGTGGATTACATAATGTAAAATAAAATGTGAGCTTCGCCAGTCCCTCTTCTGCTATATTTTCATAAACGTAAAGGAAGTTCTGAATATATGGAGTGGTACTTACAACACGAACCAGACTGTCATGCCAACTATGAAGGGTCAGTGAAAGCAATGGAGCCACATGGCGCTCAAGCATTATTCGGGCGATCCATCGAAAAACATTATATATAACTTCAGGTGAGAAACTTTCTAGTCAACTATCCCCATGGTAGTTACAAAACCCGATCGAAACTTGGGTGATACTTTTGTTGGGTCGGGCATAACGCTTGGTTGCCTATTCAGCTTCCTGTCTCGCGATCAATAATTTATGCAGATACTATCGATAATTTACGCAGGTTCCTTGCAGGGTTTCTCTCGACAGCGTAATTGCGTAAATTGCACATTTCGAGCCATCGTCTGCCCTGAAAAAAATTACTGACTGTGCTGAAATCACTCACAAAACACAACAAGGAAAGGCATCCCATATTGTATATAGGGTGTCCCAAGAGCATAGCGTGGTGACATGTGAATTTAGTATTGTTTGTAGTCCCTTGGAGATTACAAAATATCGCTTGTCATTCAGCTTTGGTGATGTTCATTACGTGGAGTGTACACATCGAAAAGAACAGTTGACCTAGTTGCCGACAGTCTCCATGGATACTACTGAAATTTGATAGTGGTAAAGTTTGAAAGCAGAACTTGAAACACTGTATCATAAATGAAGTATGGAAAATTCCAGCTTTAGCATTGTGTTGGCACGCTGCAGTGATGATCAATCTTGATGGCAATGAAACATAATCCTTTGATCAGCGCTCAGGAGGGTACTCCTGATATTTTCATACGGTGGTGTGCCGCCCAAGTCGAAAACATAAATCCATGTATCATGTATATTCCAAAAATATGACCCATTGTTTGGGATTTCCTCAACAAAGTTGGGAAATTTTCACCTTTTAAAGTTGCAATATGGATCAGAATTGACCTTCATATTTCGAAGATTTGACTTTATAGAAAAATCCATAACAATTTCATTTGCAGATTCGACCATTAACAGGAACACGGGGGTGGCTCTAATTCGAGTAAATTGATTTAATTACCGAATAAATTGCTGTTTTAGTACGTACCGTTTGCGAGAGTAAAGCACAAAATTTGAAACGTCATTTTTACTATTTGAATATGTACGCATGCGTATTTGGTGCATGGTAACGGTTTGCGAAATTGCAACTTCGTGTCAACATGCGTAGCTAGCCTTCCCACGGACAAGCGGTCAGGTCTCTGCCCGCGCCCTGCCTGGGTCTCTGCTGACTGATTCAGCCCAGTAAAAACGGAAGAAATTAGCCAACAATGTCAGCAAAATAAACAACGTTAGTCAGATCGAAAGATGGAACTAGAAAAAAGAGTGACACGCGACTAATGCACCACGTCGAGGAGGCAGACTGTGTCTACAGTTTCTCGCGAAAGCACCAACGTCGCCACCGTGTGATGACCAACTTCGCTAGCCAGCGGTGTTTCCTCGGGCAATAACATCGACCTACCATCACCGTGTGGACCCCACGATTTGTAATGTGAACCGGGCAGTAGTCCCTCCGCAAGGAAATAACTTAGATCTGTTAGCATTCATTGATAAACTATATCCTTCAGGTCAAAAATGCATTTTTCGGAAACAAAGAAAAACTGCAGTTTCCATCATGGCATGGTCTCATTTACGACACGACGCGTCGATCGGCGCGCTGACATGGCCATGCAAGACCTGACTGAGGGGCAAGGCAGTTGCCAAACTCTTGCAGTGGTGGATAAATATTATATAAATATATAAATAAATATAGCGTGCAGATACCTCGCCTTTTAACATGAAAAATGTAACATGCAACGTGGAGAGGATTTAGGAAACGCTGTCAGGCACGCGGTGAACACAACCAGATCGGTGTACGTGGTCTGGACGCTCGATCGATCGAACGTACACAGTAGGTGCACACTGCACTGCGTGTCACTGACATACATGTATATGGGTGAGAAAACGATCTTTTGTAGAGCTGTACTTTATCATATTGATATACTTATATTTCTGGAACATTGTGGTGCTACCAAAGTTAGGCAAACGCAAAATTTACAATGAATTATCATTATATAGGCCTATGTCAAGTTCTGTCATCGTGTCAACATCGCCCCTCCAACGTGCACTCTATTGAGACGTCATCACTCTTGGTGGTACTTGTCACGTGCACAGCAGAAAACGCCAATGTTTTTGTTTTGAAAGTTTGTTTACAAAACAGCTTTTCTAGGCGGCCGAAACGCATCAAAATGAACGTATTTGTATGCCAGGATTGGTAAGAGGCTTAGCTAAGAAGAGTACTTCAACGCAGTATGGTCTATTTGCTTTAGTTTTACGAAAAAAAATCGACAATTTTGATCCATATTGCAACTTTAATCTGTTGCATGTGAAGGTTTTTCTGAAGCATGGGACATTTGCTTTGTTATCGAACCATGCTTAGGTTTTTTCCACGATGAAAAATCAAACCACGTTTAGGGATATTTTCGTGAAAAAATGACTATTCGGCATCGCATATTTCATGAATTTGAACCCTCAAAGTCGGACCAAATCGTGTCCAAGGGATCAAATACGTCAAATTCCGAGTCCGAGAAACCTGTGGCTGGCAGACAAATAGACAGAAGATGGAGAGCAACTGAGCACATCACAAGCTGACAAACATCATGATGTCGATGATTGTTAGCAAGGGTGCTGCATGCTACATAGACGACTCAACTGAACTGGTTGACGATCGTAATGATATCGGGGAAGCGCTTCCTAGCAAGGGAAAATCAACATCAACAGTGACTGCCCCCTACAAAGACAAGTCTGCCCCTGACTTTGATGAATTGTGCAGAAAGTGGCCCTTTCAATGAACATGCAGAGAAAACACTGGCCTTGTGAAAACTACTTGTCAAGGTCTTTTTTTATTTATGAAGTTCTTTTTTTAAACATCTCCAGGTACACTACGTTCGTTGGCAATGGGGACAGCAGTGCCTATCCCCAACAAAAATGTACAGAGGCATAGCCTGTTGTTCACACATATCTTTTCCACCCGGTAAATGGGCCATCACAAAAGCCAAAAATGTTGTACAAATTTTTTTTAATTTGTACCCGCAAAACTCTAATTTATGTTAAGGACTCTGTTACCTTGTGTTTGTGGAACAAACTTACAAAGGCATCATAACAATTTTAAATTTAAAACATGAAGATCACTTTGTTATTGATAAACATAATTCTCTGTAAGTCAGTCTGTGTGCACACAGGTGTAAGAACGAAGCAAATGGACAAAGTAACATGTACAATAAGTCCAAGTTTCAGATTGTCGCCAAAGTGTTTTTTTAGCTCACATTTGGTTATACCAATGAGAGTTTATCGTATAGGCTGAAGTCGATGGCGTCTGTATGTATGTATGTGTGTATGTATGTATGTATGTATGTATGTATGTACGTACAGTATGTCGGTCAACATCAAAAACACTCAAACCGCTGCACGTTTCAGCTTGGTATTTGGTGTGTGGATGCATCCTGGGCTATAGATGGGATTTTGTTCAAATGAAGTCTGCATTGCCAAAATTATGCAAATGAGGTTACAAAATGTGAAAATGGTTAAGAATCAATAACTCAAGAACCGCTGTTTTGATTGCTTTGAAAATTTGTGTGCAAGTACCTTAGGTGAACCTTATACAGTTTTATGAATATTGTGAAGATATCCTTAATTTTGTATTTTTGCTGAATTTTTTTGTGATTTTTCTCATTTTCAGTAAAAATTCTTCTTCTCTGAAACCGCCAACCCAATGCCTCTCAAATTTGAGTTGGATACTTGCGAGGATGTTACTCTTCTAATTTGTTGAAATTATGACGAAATTGGGAAAATTACTATTTTGGAGCAATTTTGTCATTTTTGGTCAAAAAATCTTAAACAGTATTTCCTTTTTAAAACCCCTGGACAGACAGCTTTCATATTTGGTACACAGACGTACAGAGATGAAAATAGTTCGATATGTGGAAATTGTCCTGAAACATTAAAAATTTGTATTTTTACGACAATATCGTCATTTTTGGTCAAGAAAACTTTATCTTAAAATTACTTGTTTGATAGCTTTGTAATTTGGTATAGTCCCGAAAGATGTTATGAGATAAATTTTCTGCTCAAAGTGTTGGGAAACCCCCAAATTTGTATATTTTAGGTAATTTTCTCAGTTTTTGACCTTAAATGACCTACACCAACCCAGGATATGTTGTGTGACAATTTTGAAGGCTGTGAACATAATTTTGTCATATTTGGTATCAATTTGTAGGAAACTTTGATCCAGAAAACAAAGCTGAGGTGATTTTTTTCATTTTGGACCAATTTTTGCAACTTTTTTTATGTAAGACATACAAGAACTGATGAGAAATTTGGATCCAGGATAATTCCAGATGTTGTAATCACCGCCCACAGTAGAGACATTTCACTATCTGTAACTAAATTAAGTGCTGTTTACATTAGAATGATAACACTCATGGCATTAATTAAAAAATACCGTTAAGGACAGTGTGCTCACATTCGGTTTTAATTGGTCCATTCGAGAAATATTTAAACCAGGAAAAACAAGAATGTCAAAAGCAAATAAGGTGTCCAACTTAGGTACTGGAGGTCATCTTTAGGAACATGCATATCAACTTCTATAGCAATGAGACAAGCAGATCCTAAATACATCAGCAAATGTCAACAACAAAAAATAGACAGAGAAGGCTTGATAAAAAGAAAAGGTGGAAGTGGGTAAAAAAATGTACAAGGGATCTGGTAAAAAAGTAATGCTACCGTACCTCATCAATCTTCTAGACCCTACCCCCTCCTGAATATCAAATGTTCCATCCCTTGGTATTACATAAGACCAAATGACAGGAAGTACATTTACAACCTTGGGAAGTTTTTAATTAATGCCATGAGTGTTATCATTCTAATGTTAACAGCACTTAAGTTAGTTACAGATAGTGAAATGCCTTCCACTGTGGGCGGTGATTACAACATCTGGAATTATCCTGGATCCAAATTTCTCATCAGTTCTTGTATGTCTTACATAGAAAAGTTGCAAAAATTGGTCCGCAATGAAAAAATCCACCTCAGCTTTGTTTTCTGGATCAAAATTTCCTTCAAATTGATACCAAATATAACAAAATTATGTTCACAGCCTTCAAAACTGTCTCACAACATATCCCAGGTTGGTGTAGGTCATTTAAGGTCACAAAATGAGAAAATTACCTTAAATATACAAATTTGGGGGTTTCCCAACACTTTGAGCAAAAAATTTTGTCTAATAACATCCCTGGGGACTTTATACCAAATTACAAAGCTATCAAACAAGTAATTTTGAGAACAAGTTTTCTTGACCAAAAATGACAAAATTGTCTTAAAAATACAAATTTGTATATTTCGGGACAATTTCCACATATCTAACTATTGTCATCTCTGTACGTCTGTGTACCAAATATAAAAGCTGTCAGACCAGGGGTTTTAAAAAGAAAACACTGTTTAAGATTTTTTGACCAAAAATGACAAAATTGCACCAAAATAGTAATTTTCCCAATTTCGTCATAATTTCAACAAATTAGAAGAGTAACATCCTCGCAAGTATCCAACTCAAATTTGAGAGGCATTGGGCTGGCAGTTTCAGAGAAGAAGAATTTTTACTGAAAATGAGAAAAATCACAAAAAAATTCAGCAAAAATACAAAATTAAGGATATCTTCACAATATTCATAAAACTGTATAAGGTTCACCTAAGGTACTTGCACAAAAATTTTCAAAGCAATCAAAACAGCAGTTCTTGAGTTATTAATTCTTGACCATTTTCACATTTTGTAAGCTCATTTGCATAATTTTGGCAATGCAGACTTCATTTGAACAAAATCCCATCTATAACCCAGGATGCATCCACACACCAAATACCAAGCTGAAACGTGCAGCGGTTTGCGTGTTTTTGATGTTGACGGACATACTGTACGTACATACATACATACATACATACATACATACATACATACATACATACATACATACATACATACATACACACATACATACAGACGCCATCGACTTCAGCTTATACGATAAACTCACATTGGTATAACCAAATGTGAGCTAAAAATCTCGAAGGTTGTAAATGTACTTCCTGTCATTTGGTCTTATGTAATACCAAGGGATGGAACATTTGATATTCAGGAGGGGGTAGGGTCTAGAAGATTGATGATGTAGCATTACTTTTTTACCAGATCCCTTGTGCATTTTTTGCCCACTCCCACCTTTTCTTTTAATCAAGCCTTCTCTGTTTTTTTGTTGTTGACATTTGCTTGTATATTTAGGATCTGCTTCTCCCATTGCTATAGAAGTTGATATGCATGTTCCTAAAGATGACCTCCAGTACATGTACCTAAGTTGGAGACCTTATTTGCTTTTGTCATTCTTGTTTTTCCTGGTTTACATATTTCTCGAATGGACCAATTCAAACCGAATGTGAGCACATAGTGTCCTTGACGGTATTTTTCGTTTTTGTATTTGGGAAAAAACTCACTTATTCAAGGCTTATTATTTCATTCCTTTCAAAATTGTGGTGTCAAAACATTCAGCCCGTTTTAGTTTGGTAGCACTATGCGTACGGTTTTAAACCTACAGCCAGACAAAGTGTTCTAGGTGACAACGTACTTTTTATTTGAAATGTAAATAAATATATTAACACACGAGAAATAAAGTAAACAATTACAATTGAAATTCGAACGTTGAGGGTTGCTTCACACACAGCTGAGCAGAATTCCTGAACAGAAACGGCATATGCTTCCTGCAACAACAAAAACGATATAGTTGTATAGTAGCTAAGTACATGGGAAATATAACGATTTCGCACACTATAATGTTGATCGAATATCAGTTTGATCACGGTGACATAAGACTGACAAATGTAAAACTTTATACTTACCGGCCACATCTCTCCTTTGATATCCCTTGGTAGCACTGCACGCACAAAGGACAATACAATAGGTGGTAATGTGTACTGACAACTTAGGGGCCCACTTCCTTTTTCTGTGAAGTAAAAAAATGTATTTTTGATTTATCTTGACAAGGATAGCAAGGAAAGATATTTTACAAAGGAGGGCCAAATATATAGAATACCGTCCATCATATGATTTTCATTTCAACTTGCGATTGTGGAAGAAAGCTATTTTTGCTCTCGTATGGGCGAAAATGATGCTTTGTTGAAATCACTCCATTTCCGATATGTTAGTCGCAACCACATATGATGCCAAACTAAATCCAAGGAGATGTGAAAATTGGCCTTTATTCCTCCATGGTATCCCTCTTTCTATGAAAAAACAAAGAAAAAAAGATACTAACGCAAAGAGCATGAGCCCAGGTACAATAACATAGCCATCTGATTTTCCGTTGACTCTGTCCCTTCTCCTTTCGGTCAGATGATGTCACTTTTACCCACTCACACAATTTAGCTCCGTCATACCTATAAATGACATCAAATTGTTTGACAATGAAAAAGAAGCATTTCGAGTTGGACAGATTGACTTTTGTACATTTGTAGGAATCTGACATAACATTTCGGCACCAAGTCGTTTCGACCTCTCAATTTCTGGTCCCAAGTCGTTTCGGCACTACAACCCAAGACGTTTCAGCATCCCTGTTTCGATTTTTTTCAAACTAATTAGTAATTGAATGACCCGCCATATTCGTAAGCATAACCCAAGACGTTTCGGCATCCCTGTTTCGGCTTTTTCAAACTAGTTAGTAATTGAATGACCCGCCATATTCGTAAGTGTAACCTCTGCGTTCTGACCATGCAGTACTTTTATGTACATTTTGTGTGACTTTTGCCGTACTGTTTCGTCACCGCTTTCAAACTTTTGCCGTGTCGGCGGCTATCGATAAACTCGATAAATAAGCCATATTCGTAAGCGTAACCTCTACGTTCTGACCATGCAGTACTTTTATGTACATTTTGTGTGACTTTTGCCTTACTGTTTCGGCACCGCTTTCAAACTTTTGCCGTGTCGGCGGCTATCGATAAACTCGATAAATAAGCCATATTCGTAAGCGTAACCTCTGCGTTCTGACCATGCAGTACTTTTATGTACATTTTGTGTGACTTTTGCCGTACTGTTTCGGCACCGCTTTCAAACTTTTGCCGTGTCGGCGGCTATCGATAAACTTGTACCACAGACTTTAAAATGATATGAAGACTTTTTTTCGTACGGTTTCTTACCACGTTCTCACAAAGATTAAAGCATGTACGTGAATGTTGACACTATACTTTTTTAGTGCTTTGATTTGTAACATTATGCTCTAGTGCTAGTTCCCCAAGGTAGCCTAGAGCGGTGTTGAAACGTCTTGAGTCACAATGCAGAAACAACTTTGGGCCGGAAATGGAGAGGCTGAAACGTCTTGGGCCGAAACGACTTGGTGCGGAAACGTCTAGAATCCATGGCATTCAGCCTGAAATATACGCCTATTGCCCAGGAACGACTGGAACATGGTTCAGTATGGATGATAATGCAAGTCATTTTCCGTCATAACATAAGCAATCATGCAACATGCACCGTTTGATCTAGCCTTCCAATTTTCAAACCCAAGTCTGGCCGTTTACTAGAGTAGTATACGTTCCCTCATTTGAGGGTATAACTGTACACTTGGCATGTGGCTATGATCGATTACGTATAGATCTATACGGTATTCATAATCTTCCCATAAAATGACCGTGATTCTGCTTTATGAACACTGGTTCAAATTGAAAAAGAGTTTGCGTGAACCAACATGGGTCTTGTGGCCGTAAAGACTTAGGTTCAGAAAAAGGGTGAGACGACGAAGTGGTAGGAGCACATTTTCACACAAGCAAAATAGTGCAACACTTCTTAATACCCAACTTTCTGCATTTCTGTGATTACTGCTTGTCGAGTATCTTCAATGGAATGAGTCGTCAATTTCCTTCCCATTCGTCTTCTGTTCTGTCCCTGACGACATTTGCTGGCGAGTCATTTAGATATTTTTGCTGCTATATTTGCGTTGCTTTCCACCATATTATATGTATTGTTGACTAAGCTAACAGATTGCTTCATTTCGGTGAAGTATCGAGCTTCAATCAAAAATAAATTCATACCGTAATGTTTGTGGGAGGTGCTTCAGTGAAGATATTTACATAACAATGCAAGCTACGCCCGTCACGTGTGCAAGCCATGATGTCATGAGTCTGACTCCATGAAGCCATGCATTGTCACTTGATTTGTGGAAACAGAAGACGTGCAGCGTGATTGATTTTTTCGATTTTACTTCAAATTTCTCAATTTTGTTTTTAAATGACTGCATGTCCTAGTTGTTCACATCAAAAGTAACGTGATATACAAATGTCAATGTTTTTTAAAGTCATTTTTTCGTCCTCTAGCGTGATAAAGTGTCCAAAAACGTTTTTCTCGTTAACGCAGTGTGAAGAGGGTCGCTGTCTTTGGCCGCACCTGGCCAGTTCTTTGTTAATCCTTGGCTATTGAAATTTTCTCAAGCGATTGACACCATAAAGATCTAAAAAATTGTGTCAGGGATTTCTTTAATCTGGCTTAGTTTTTTTGTAGCAAATTCTTAAAGGCAATAGACTAGGGCTAAGTTGTCGCGTCATAAAAATCGATCTAAGGGATTAAAAACAAGTCCCAGACATAATTACGCAAGCTTGCATTCGCGCAAAGTTGAACGGGATATCTCGAAGTGTAAGCACAAGACATAGAGAAAACTGGTTTTTGGGAGGTTATTTAAATTGCCTGTCACGTGACAGTTATGTAAACAATGGTTACACTGTAGTGACCAAAATGTTCCCCTATATCTGGGCTTTCAGAAAATACATACTTTTAGGGGTTTCTGAGCTCAATAATTACCAGAGAATCATTGGATTAAAAGGGTTGATTTCTTGTCTTGGAACCTTAAGGACCAAAATTTTTTCGAAATTTTTACGGTGTACTTTCGTTATAAAATGCTAATCAACCAGGAAGGTCATCAACGGACCTACACCTGCACATAGTTACTCAGTCAGTGAACCACAGGTAAATCTCTTTGAGCTAAAACCATTGAAGATAGCTCATAATGTAAACTTAAAGAGCTGGTATTTCTTTTATGTATTAACAGGCCTGGGACTGGACTGCATTCAAAAGAACTCTATCTCCATCGTTCATCCATAGGTACCAGTCATTTGCTGGTAGAGAGTTTAAGCTGTGGGTTCAGGTGGCGATGTTTGTTCTGGCTGGAAATATACCCAACCAGTACCTACCATTGTGGCATCTTATTGGTGAAGTAAGTCAATCAAAAACATTTGGTAATGAAGCTTTAAAGCTATACAGTCATCTGTAATTTAAATATGCCCATATATGGTCAAAGGGCCATTCCTTGGTATTCAAAATGCCCATGTGATGGCACTGTTTTTAAAAAGCTCCCACCTGCTTAAAATCTACTCTCTCCTTCGCAAGGTCCTCTCTCAGTGCATATATTGACACACTCAACCACCATGACTTCAATTTGTCTGGCAGCAACCCTCATCAGGCCTTTTCAGCCAACCAAATAACATCTTCAATCCTCACACATGTTGGCTCATTCAAAATCACATATGATATCACCACAAATAAAATCTTGTCATTTACCCAAACTGACCCATAAATCACTGTATTGGCACTCAGACTGATACACTATCCTTCACTGACAAGGCCACATTGGCACTTAAGTATCAATACTGTAATATTTCATACAACAACACACAAACTGATGTTGAATTATAGACAGTAGAGTGAGAACAAACATGTAATTGGCAGTATATCTACAACTTCCTTTGAACGAAGCCTAGTTATAATCCACTTTAATCCAGATAAAATTTGCATGAAGTATCATTTTTCATTGTCGGGACTTCAGTAACAATCTGTTCACCTTCAGAAATGTAATTTTCTGATGTACATGTACACAACATTCCAATATAGCATCTTATGAAGCTGACATGAATATTACCAGTACTATTCCTCTGAGGCATTCATTAATGATCAGCAAGCCAGCTAAAAAACAAAGATCAGGCAAAATGCTACGAAAACACATATTTTGAGTGACAGCGCTCTCAGTAGTTCTGACCATAAAGAATACATCATGATTAAATGGTATTTATCACATGTAGGTCACCAAATACTTTGACAAACCATGTTAATTTTTTCATAAGACAACATCTGACAATAAACTGATTACTCCAATAGATAATTTATGAAGTGGGCATGGGAAACTGAAAAGTTGCTGATAGTAGGCCTTCAAATAGCTACCTAAATATTACCCCATACCTATTCCTATTCTTGAGCACAGCACAGCAAACCAGGAAACATGTGTAACACAAGTCAGAGCTTTCCTCTCAAAAGACAGTGCATCTTCCACTTCTGACAATTGCTGTTGTTCATTCTTGATTCTTGATATGAACAGGTGTTGAAAACAAGTTTTGTTGACCTTGATAATTACTGTTGTTTATTCATGATTTTTGGTTTAAAGATACCTTAGAATCATTTTGATTGACTAAGACATTAACCAATGCTTACACTAGGTTCAAACATGGTAACAATATTACTAATTGTTAGTGTACTTATATGATAGTTCCTGTTCTTTGTTTTTGATTGTAACAATGTTACTAATTGTTAGTGTACTTATATGATAGTTACTGTTCTTTATTTTTGATTCCTCATTTAAACATGTCTTATTCTAGGTTCAAACATGGCTACAATGTTACTAATCATTAGTGTACTTATATGATAGTTCCTGTGCTTTGTTTTGATTCCTCATTTAAACATGTCTTATTCTAGGTTCAAACATGGTAACTAATTGTTAGTGTACTTATATAATACATGTAGTTACTGTTCTTTATTTTTGATTCCTAATTTAAACATGTCTATTCTAGACATTAATCAATGCTTACTCTAGGTTCAAACATGGTAACAATGTTACTAATTGTTAGTGTACTTATATGATAATTACTGTTATTTATTTTTGATTCCTCATTTAAACATGTCTTATAAAACATTTTCATTGACTAAGACATGATGGTTATTGTTGCTTTACACATGATTAGTGACCTGTTTTAAACTTATTATAAAATTTGGTTCATTAAAACAATAACAAAAATGACAATAACTAAATGTTTGTTTTTGGTTTAAACATGATTATATTGTTCCTGATTGTTGGACAACTCGTCACAATTACTGTTATTTATTCTTCATTCTTGTTTCAAAACGTGTTATAAAATGTTATTAGTCCCCACGGACACCGTCCGGGGGGACTTATAGGTTTGGTCATGTCCGTGCGTGCGTGCGTGCGTGCGTGCGTGCGTCCGTCCGTCCGTCCGTCCGTTCACGCAGATATCTCAGAGATGCAAGAAGCGATTTCATTCAAACTTGGTACAAGGATTACTACATATGTCATACAGATGCACGTTGATTTGTTTTGTGATACAATCCAATATGGCCGCCAGGCGGCCATTTTATTACGATTTTTTCATGTACAGAGCCATAACTCAGACATGTTTCAACCGATTTTATTCAACGTTGGTACAAGGACATTGACCAATGTCATAGATACGCACGTCAATTTGTTTTGTGATACGATCCAATATGGCTGCCAGGCGGCCATTTTATTACGATTTTTTCATGTATAGAGCCATAACTCAGACATGTTTCAACCGATTTTATTCAAAGTTGGTACAAGGACATTGACTAATGTCATAGATATGCACGTCAATTTTTTTTGTGATACAATCCAATATGACCGCCAGGCGGCCATTTTATTATGATTTTTTCATGTACAGAGCTATAACTCAGACATGTTTCAACCGATTTTATTCAACTTGCTACAAGGACATTGACCAATGTCATAGATATGCACGTCAATTTGTTTTGTGATATGATCCAATATGGCCTCCAGGCGGCCATTTTATTACGATTTTTTCATGTACAGGGCATAACTCAGACATGTTTCAGCCGATTTTATTCAAAGTTGGTACAAGGACAATGACCAATGTCATAGATATGCACGTCAATTTGTTTTGTGATACGATCCAATATGGCCGCCAGACGGCCATTTTATTACAATTTTTTCATATACAGAGCCATAATTCAGACATGTTTTAACCAATTTTATTCAAAGTTGGTACAAGGACATTGACCAATGTCATAGATATGCACGACAATTTGTTTTGTGATACGATCCAATATGGCCTCCAGGCGGCCATTTTATTACGATTTTTTCATGTACAGAGCCATAACTCAGACATGTTTCAGCCGATTTTATTCAAAGTTGGTACAAGGACAATGACCAATGTCATAGATATGCACGTCAATTTATTTTGTGATACGATCCAATATGGCCGCCAGACGGCCATTTTATTACAATTTTTTCATATACAGATTCATAATTCAGACATGTTTTAACCGATTTTATTCAAAGTTGGTACAAGGACATTGACTAATGTCATAGATATGCACGACAATTTGTTTTGTGATACGATCCAATATGGCTGCTGTGTGGCCATTTTATTACAATTTGTTCATATACAGAGCCATAGCTCAAACATGTTTCAACCGATTTTATTCAAAGTTGGTACAAGGACATTGACCTATGTCATAGATATATACGTCAATTTGTTATGTGATACGATCCAATATGGCCGCTAGGCAGCCATTTTATTACGATGTTTTCATGTACAGAGCCATAACTCAGATATGTTTCAACCGATTTTATTCAAAGTTGGTACAAGGAGATTGACTAATGTCATACATATGCATGTCAATTTGTTATGTGATACGATCCAATATGGCTGCCTTGCGGCCATTTTGTTACGATTTTTCATGAACAGAGCCATAATACTCTCAGGCATATCTCAACCGATTTTATTCAAAGTTGGTACAAGGACATTAACCTATGTCATACATATGTATGTCAATTTGTTTCATGATATGATCCAATATGGCTGCATGGCAGCCATTTTGTTACAATTTTTTCCTGTCCTTAGCCAAAACTTGGGCATGTCTCAAATATGGTACCAGTGATAATCTGTCAAGTGTTAGAATTGTATGCAAAAATGTTTTGCAACATCCTGTTGATTATTCCTAGTTGACTCATTTTCTGAACTTTAGGATGGTGGCCTACATTGGTTTCATGTTTTCATCACCATGGAACTCATTCTTGGCCATTGAGCGCCATCTGTATCAAAGTATTTTTATTACAGACCTAATTAATGAAGAGGACTCTATCCTCTCTGAGGACATGTAATCAAAGTACCATTAACAAGTGGGGACTGTGTCATCAACGATGACTTGTTGACATAGGCAATAACCAATGTTTATACTTGCTTTACACATGATTATATTGTTACTAATTGATAGAGGACTCATCACTATTACTATTGTTCATTCTTTTTTCAAATGTGTCATAAAAAGTTTATTGACTAAGACGATAACCAATGTTTATTTTTGGTTTACACATGATTATATTGTTACTTAAAAACTATCTACTGTTGATTGACCAATCAGAGTGCTCAATTCAGGGTGTTTTATCTACTCATAAAGCCTTGGTCACCAAATTCCAGAAACAAATGACAGCGCCGTAATAAAGTACTGTCCAATCAAAAGTGAACATGTCATATTCTGTAGACATCTGGGACATTGTAATATTCAAATTTGGTAACACAGCGGAAACCAGCTGCAACACAAAATCTGCTGTGGTACAAACATAAACTAATGTGCCCTAGGGCATTTATAGGATGGTCCATTACTTTGGAAGGCTATTTCACAAAATCTGCTGTGGTACAAACATAAACTAATGTGCCCTAGGGCATTTATAGGATGTTCCATTACATTGAAAGGCTGTTTCACAAATAATAGTTTTAATTCATATCCTAAACATGTTACATTGACAAGCGGGACGGTTGACGTAAACACATTGAAAACAAAAATATATCAGTTAGGGGCGATAGTTTTTAAGTCGGATAAAACCCTCATACTCGGGCTCTTCTGGTATATAAAGTCCAACCCTACGATAAAATGTCTCGGCCTGCGGCCTCGACATTTTATCATTGGGTTGGACTTTATATACTAGAAGAGCCCTCATACTCGGGCTTTATCCTATACTAAAACTATGTTCGGATGGTGCAAAATTGGAAACATTTCAGGTACAGTTTTTATTTAAAAAACACCAGGGTTATTAACTTAAAGCCGCTGTATTTGTAACTTTTAACAATTTTTTTCATATTTTTGATTAAAATGACATCCTCAGTATGTGAAAGTAGATCATAATTAATGTTGAATCGCATGGTTTGCATGCCCAGCTCGCCTCACAAATGTGTACGATTAACAATAAAAGGAGTGAAAATGACTTCTTGTCCGGACCAGAAGTCAGGCTTTGTTGACACATGAAATGAAACGTAATCACACCACTGCGCATGCTCAACCACATCTACGCAAATTTTACTGTGGTGTCCATAGAAACCTACGCTCTTCGAAAAGGTCTGGTCCATCGAAACTGGAGTCTCGGCTTAAAACGGCGAAAGTTGGGTGAAATACCGGAAAGATAAATATGTATGTGTTTACAGATTGTTCCGACTATAATGGGCCGTGCAAACAACGTTTTTGAACAGCTAAACTAAAGATGGAGGCAGTCGATTGTAAGCTTCATGCACTGCATTCCACGTTGTGACCGACGGTACACGGAGATCAAGTTTGCTGAATGAATTGAGAGAGAAAAATATATATACATAAAAATTCAATACTTCACCATCGTAATCATTGAACTAGTCGTTTCTTCCATTATGGAGTATAATTAAATTTCGTTGAAAATAAATGACGGGACTGATTCTGCTCAGTCTGCTCAAACGAAGTTTAGTGTACGGCAGGGCTACGCTACAGGCAACACAGCCTATCAACTTCGCATGTCATTGCTGTAACTGAAAACGCTCAGAAAGTTACAAATTGTATCTTGAATGCAGTACAAAAATCTTACTTATTAAATTTAAAAGTATTTCCAAATAATATCGAACGCAACAGGTATCTAATCCTTACAAGGACTACCGTAGTGCAATTACCGACTAGCTGCGATGCGACGGAGCTCCAGGCATGGTGGTAGAAGTTCGAACACGAGAGATCTCGGCCTCACTGCAAAGTCGTCCAAAGCGAACCCCCCCGACAGCAATCTACATGTAACCTCTTGGTTTGATTCTGTTGTTTACTTACTTTTGGAAAGAATTCATGATACATATATCTGACTTTCACAACTGCACAATTTGCTTAGGACTGTGATTTTGGCTGTAGTCTAGAGACGATTGGAGGGAGCTAAGGCAGGCCCCAAATTTGCATGAACAATGCCCGGGACGATTTATACATGCAGACACGCAGCTCGATGAGAAAGTCGTTCACATAAATCTAAATGAAGTGATCAATACAAAAGTTTTAAACATCACTTGTTCTGTAAACTTATGATCAATGGTTCTGACCTACGGATTTTACACTGCGGCGTCGTTTTTTTATTGCGTTTGGCTGGCTACTAGTCCTGTAAGACTGTACTGCATGGAGGTAGTAGACTGTACAAGTGCATCGAGGCCGGGCCGAGATTGGCGTGGGGCCTGCAGCAAAGTAAAGTTGACAGCGTCCATTGCAGAATGCCTGCGTCTTCGCCTTTCGCGTTTGGGAGGAAATATACCACTGTATTCAGAATGCCTTTCTACCGGTATAAAAGCTCCAAAACTGATGCATCAAAAGCCAAAAGTCTGTAAATTTCTTAGCAGTAGCTTCATTGTTGTTTCTACATTTTCACTGAGATATCAGCCGTGCGTGTGCTGGTCCCGGTTGTTCTGACTCGGGCTTACACAGCTGATTAGGGAGCCGTCATTATTTACAGCCAGGGGGGGGGGGGGGGGTCAGAGGAATTACATTAGAAACTCCGAAATTTTGAGTCACACCCTAGCCAACCATGATGAATTTGAGTAACCCCTCTCTTACACAGAAATTTTGGCTTACCTTAGCCCATGTAACAATATGTAGATATAAAAGCTCACCTAATAACCAGTCTCCGATCATATAGTATTGTTGAATTTGGATGGGTAGCATGTCATTATGGTATGGTTAAATGTCCAAATAGTTGTTGAACTGAAGTCAATTAAATATAAATTTTGTGATAATACAGAGGATGAATTCACAACAGTTCAGTTTTGTCCTAGATCCTGTGCACTAATAATGGATCTCGAGAACATTTCTCCGTGACCCAGCCTCTCCTTCCACCACTGGTAACGACCGTAGAAAACTACTGTGTAACATCATCATCACCACTGTCAATCCTCATCTTCACTGTCGCTAGTGCCATTGAGTACATGAACAAAGATATCATTCTTATCGTTACTATCTTCTCTTTCATTTAGTATTGCTAGTATTGGCAGCTACTTGCGGTTTTTTGCCTGGCTTCATGTAGTTGATATTTATTGTTCTGTTAAAGTATTTATTTGCTTTTTATTTAACATGTATCAGAGTGAAATATACATTATCAACTTATCATTATGTCATTGAGGACAAAGTAAGACAAAGAAATAACATGTTTGGAAAAGAGTTATTGGACATTTTTCGTTCTTTTCAAGCTTTTGGTTAACTTCTCGGCGATCTCGACAATAGGTCAAACCCGGAATTCAAAGGCATTTAGGGACCGCGGCAACAAAAGCGTGTTCACAAATGTGCATAGAAATAATGGTATGTGACAATGTGTATTTCCAAACATGTTTTTGTAAACGCTGATTTGTTTGTACCGCCATCCCTTGGGCATACTGAGTCAGTACATTGCATAGATGATTGACAAGGGTATCAGTACCGTTTTCAATGCTGATATTACAACAGATTTGTTTTCAATTATGACTTCAATGTTTTCATGCTCTGCACAGATGCTGTGAATAGTGCCCAAATGAAAGCTGGTGAAATTGGCAAAAATGGAGATACTGATCTTAAAGATCTGCTGAAGAAAGCAAGGAAGATTGTACGTGAACTTGAAGGCAGAGATTTCATTGATCCTGAAAATTATGCTGAAAATGAGTTACAAAATGCTATTTGAAAGTAAGGACACTAATTAAAACTGCAAATGATTGCCTGGTTATCAGAAATACCACTTGTATCTCTAAGCCTGGTTACTTATCAAATCTCTCTGTCTTTTGTCAGTGGTTTTGTTTTTTGATGGGATGAATTATTTTCTTGATTTGCAAGCACCTGAGAGAGTCAAGAATCTGAAAAAAGGAAGAGGGTGCTCTTGGAGATAAATTTGAAGTCAGTAACAACATGGATGACCTTATGGATAAATTTCGTGACTTGATTAGTGAGAGCGAGCAAACAGATCAGATACATGAAGTGGAGACATTCAACCAACTCAACAAAGATCCAGATTATAAGGTACAATTACAGTAGGGAGGCCAACTGAAATTTTGAAATGTTCAATCTGCATTTTAATTAATGTAGTTTTTTAGATTTCAATGAGAGAAGCTAAACATTTTTTTAATTTTCGAAATTGGATGAACGGTTACAATTTTATAGCTTTTTAAAACCTTCACTTTTACTCTTTCTGTAGAAAGACAATACATATAATAACAATGGGAACAATGGGACAAAAATGAAGGAGTTTTAGCTGAAATTTACAGTAAATTTGCTGTAACTTTGTTAATAAAACATCTTTTTGTACCAAATTTGGCATGGAGATAGATTTTAATGGCACACACAAATGTATCCTAAAATCACGCGATTACGATGGTGGCCATATTGGATTTATCCATGGCAACGGATGAACGACACTTAACGAGAAATGACAAAATGAAAATATTAAGCTCAAATGGCGTAAGTGATATATCAAATTGAAGGTCTTTTTGAGCTGATGACACTTTTGAATAGCTCTACTGCATTAAAACTACCTACAAAAAGTATTTCATCCAAATAAAGGCTTTCAAAACATCATCACTGGGGCCATGTGGAGTTTTGACATTATTTGGTAAAGGCTTCTTCAATTTTATCAGTTTCTGAACAATTTGAAACTTAGAATTTAATTTAAGGATTATTGGTTAAAACTATGTTCCAAAATTATTGATCATCTTTAAAATTCAGGAGTAAATTGAATGAGAAGTCGATGTTTGGAGGTGCTAAAAATTGCATACTTGTCATGGTAAAGTTATCAGCAACTAAGATGGTCTCATCATACCACCTGTCAGACATGCAAATTTCCTTTGTTACAAACATTTAAAAAAATCAATACCCTTTCTTTTGCCAACACAGATGCAACTTATTCCCTTAGTTTCCTTGAAAATATTGTGTATGGCTGTCAAAAATCTATGTCAACAAAATCACAAAATTGCTATCTCCTCTGCGCAAAAGGGATTGATCTTCTCATTATTCACCGTGAGAAATTAGAGAATTATGATTATCAAAACTATGGTCCCAGAATTTTGATATATGGACGGAGCTGTTCTGTGTACAGAAGAAATTTGCTCCTGTTCAATGAGTGATCTCCGTGTGTATGGATCATGGAGAATTGTGGGTAGCCTCACTTACTGTGAAGCGTGGTCAATATCTCCGTCAATAAATACGTGAGCTGTTCAAAATTTCTCATTTTTCTAGCAAAAATTCAAAAGAAATAATGATAAACTGCGTACTAGAGGTCGTTTCACTGAGAGTTGGTCGGGTTAGGTCTCGGAAAAATCGCTCTCAATTTTTTGTCTCGGATTTGGTCATATACACTGCCCTATGTTGGTGAAGAACCTTATATCGCGAGAAAGAGCGAGATCTGGGCTTTCAAATGAGTATTCGATGTAAGGGATGTTTTGATTGGCTCACCTTCAAACATGCGTTTCAAAATCGGCGATGTAAATATTAGGTGCTGCCATGTTTCAGATCGCCGTTCCCGGTACTGTTTCTAGCTCAATTTTGCAGTTTATTCAAAAAGTAAGTAGTTCATATAAAGAAATAAAAAACATATGAGAGAATAGCTGCATTTTTAATTTTTAGCCTCATGTATTTTTTTCCACAATTTTCTTTCCCGTTATCGATGTTTTTCAATTTTGAACATGACTAAGTCACTGGTGATTGAGTGTCAATTCAGCACGTCCTGGGCGACCTGCTGGCCTCCCTAATTACAGTCTAATCATCCTGTTCACTCCTATTTATAATGAACCGGACCACACTCGATGTTGATTAAAGTGGGTTTTAGCAAAACTATGATCATGAAAGGGCTGAAGGAGACAAACTTTTGTATACAATTTTCAGTAGTTTTGCTTAATGATTGAATTAAAGGAAGAGGGTGCTCTTGGAGATAAATTTGAAGTCAGTAACAACATGGATGACCTTATGGGTAAATTTCGTGACTTGATTAGTGCGAGCGAGCAAACAGATTGGATACATGAAGTGGAGACATTCAACCAACTCAACAAAGATCCAGATTATAAGGTACAATTACAGTCTAATCATCCTGTTCACCCCTATTTATAATGAACCGGACCACACTCGATGTTGATTAAAGTGGGCTTTAGCAAAACTATGATCATGAAAGGGCTAAAGGAGACAAACTTTTGTAAACAATTTTCAGTAGTTTTGCTTAATTAAATTATTTTATGGTGTACCTGCATACAAATTAAGCAAACTTCAACACATCCAGAATTCTGCTGCTCGGTTAGTAACCAGGCGGAAGTTCAGCAGTCATATTACACCCATACTTAAGGAATTACACTGGCTTCCAATTGAACACCGTGTACGTTTTAAAATCTTGTGTCTTATTTTTAAAGTAATTCATTGTAAATCAGCGCCATCATACCTAGCAGAACTTTTAAGTATTGAATGTCCAGTTCGTAATACAAGAAACAGTGCTGGTGTTAGAGTCTGTCCGTTTTCAATCAAAGATCAGGGAAAGCAACCTTCAAAAATATATGGTGACAGGGCTTTTAGCGTTTACGCACCTAAGCTTTGGAATAGTCTGCCAATTGAGCTCCGGATTGTGAAGGAATTTGTTTTATTTAAGAAATCTTTGAAAACTTTTATTTTTCGCGACTGCTACTGCTTATACTAGACTGTGTGATTTTTAAAGTGTATGGTTTTAGTCTATTATGCCAGTTCACTTTTTTTTTTCTTCTGATCTTAAATTTAATTTTTTTTATTAAATTTCTTTCTGAATCGTTTTAATTTGATTGTTACACTTTCTTTTTACTTTTTTAATTTATATTTTTAATTTTTACTGTACTGTACAGACCGCTGAGACAGTTTTGTGTAGTGGTCTTTAACAATAAATTATTTATTTATTTATTTATTTAATGATTGAATATGTCCTGCTGCGCCATAAAGTATGATGATCATACAAAGTGTCAGACTTGCAAGCACAATCATTATGTATAAGGTTCAATATTTTATGTACAACTTGCAATATTTTGTCACAACTTGCAATGTTTTGTGTACAAGTTGCAATGTTTTATGACAACAGGTAATGTTTGGCACAACTTGTAATCTCTTGTGACAACTTACAATGTTTTTGTACAAGTTACAATGTTTCATGTACGCCTCGCAATATTTTGTCATAACTTGTAGTTGTTTGTGTAAACTTGCAATCTTTTGTGAAAACTTGCAATGTTTATGTACAAGGTGCAATCTTTTGTGACAACTTGCAATGTTTTGTGTACAACATGTTGTTATTGTTGGCAAATGGATTTTGTCTAAAGTTCTGTTAAAACTTAGAAACATTGCACGTACAGACTGTTAAGTAATGAAAAGTTGATAACGACATTTTGACATTATGCGCCAGTCAATGTAAACCCCCCCCCCACCTCGGGGTTTAGTGGGGGATTTGGAAATTAGTCCTGTGAAATCTGCCAAATGCCCCACCCCCTGGGGCAAGACAACCTGGAAAATCCCCACCTAAACCAAGTAAATCCCCCACATACAGGGGTGGGGAATTTGTAAATTCCTACACACAACCACTCTTTGGAATTTTCATGTCGTAAACAACCTGCATCAATATAAAAAGTTCATGTTCAACTTCAGAAGAATTTTAATCATTTAAAACAGGGTTTTGTGACATTTATGCTGTTCACAAATGTCTATCACAATCAACACAAATAGATCCAGGATAATGACATACTTTTCGCATTTGTTTTTCAGCCACTTATACTGTGACCAGATAAAAGTGTTGAGGTGTCACTGTCAAGTCACCTATTTTGGAGCAAAAATTTACAATATTTTTCAGTCTAGTTTGCTTGTATGTTGTCAGGCATAAACATATTTCAGGCTAGAACAATTAGATCAAAACACCAGATGTATCATACAAGACCTGTCGCCTCAATAAACTGATTAAAGCTGATAATTAAACAAGATACATGATGTCCAATCTCACAAGTGCAGCTTTTTTGTCTTCTCGCTCTCATGCTACAAGCACAATGACACATTCTACATCAGTCATGCACTGATTTAAAACAAGCAGAGGAATGAAAATTCACAATGATCCGTGTTTATTCATCACAAAACACGGCAGAAAGATACTGTGTAAAACTCAACAGAACAGATGATCAGAATGATCACACTGATGAAACAGAACTGTTTCCCTAGCTATATGGGTCGTCATGAATAAATTGATAATACATTTAGCGGACATAAAAAGGAATCCCGTCGTGACCGAACATGTTTTCCAAATACACAAGCAATTTAAAGGGCCATTTTTCATGAATTTTGTTTGATGTGAGATACTACTTATATTGTTTGACATGTCGAAAGATACTGAATGAATGGGTGACCCTGCTATATTCGACCCCGGTTTTAGACACGATACATGCAAACCATCACGAAATGATGAATTAATGGTTATGACCATTAATTCGTTTTCGCGATGGTTTTACTTAATTTGTATAAAACTGGGGTCGAATATATGTATGGTCACTCATTCATTCAGTATCTTTCAACATGTCAAACAAAATAAGTAGTATATCGCATCAAACAAAATTCATGAAAAATGGCTGACTTTGTCCCTTTAAGCTTTATTAGTCCCCACGGACACCGTCCGGGGGGACTTATAGGTTTGGTCATGTCCGTGCGTCCGTCCGTGTGTGCGTGCGTGCGTGCGTCCGTCCGTCCGTTCGCCCAGATATCTCAGAGACGCCTATAGCGATTTCGTTCAAACTTGGTACAAGGATAGTAACCTACCTCATACAGATGCACGTCGATTTGTTTCACAATGCGATCAAATTTGGCCGTGTTAGAGGACTTTTTAGTTTTCACCTCCATTGACTCCCATGTATAAGGCAGTCTCCATAGACTCCCATGTATAAGGCAGTCCATAGACTCCCATGTATAAGGCAGTCCATAGACTCCCATGTATAAGGCAGTCCATAGACACCCATGTATAAGGCAGTCCATAGACTCCCATGTATAAGGCCAAGAAAAATAAAAATTTAGTTTCTCATCGTAATCATATTGCAAAAAGGATGCAGTGACACAGTTTTTAGTGCCCACAGATAAAGTCCAGGGGGCTTATAGATTGGGTCATGTCCGTCCGTGAGTCCATCCGTTCACACAGATATCTCAGACACTTTGACAAAATGTCACGTGACCTTGGTGACCTTTGACCTTAAATATATACATATTTGTCCGTTACTCAGTAACCACAAGTGCTAAACCTTTCGTATACGGTATGATGGGACACCCTATGATTTTTGGTATATATGGATAACTTAGCACTACAATTTTTTGACAAAGTGTCATGTGACCTCGGTGACCTTTGACCTCAAATATACATATTTGTCCATAACTCAGTAACCACAAGTGCTACACCCTTCATAGTTGGTATGATGGGACACCTTATGACGCCACATACTGTACCTCATTAATTATGTGCATATCTAATTTTGAGTGAGCCAATAGAGCCAGAGGTCTGATTTTTGGTATGTAGGGATAACTTAGCAATACAATTTTTTTTACATGTCACGTGACCTCAATGACCTTTGACCTCAAATATACATATTTGTGCAATAACTCAGTAACCACAAGTGCTACACTCTTCATATTTGGTAGGATGGGATATGACGCCACATATTGTAGCTCATTAATCATGCACCTATCTAATTTTGAGCGAGCCAATAGAGCTAGAGGTCTGATTTTTGGTATATAGGGATAACTTAGCAATACAATTTTTTTGACAAAATGTCTCGTGACTTCGGTGACCTTTGACCTCAAATATACATATTTGTCCATAACTCAGCAACCACAAATGCTACACCCTTCATATTTGGTATGATGGGACACCTTATGACGCCACATATTGTACCTCATTAATTACGCGCATATCTAATTTTGAGCGAGCCAATAGACCTAGAGGTCTGATTTTTGGTATATAGGGATAACTTAGCATACAATTTTTTTGACAAAGTGTCACGTGACCTTGGTGACCTTTGACCTCAAATATACATATTTGTCCATAACTCAGTAACCACAAATGCTACACCCTTCATAGTTGGTATGATGGGACACCTTATGACGCCACATATTGTACCTCATTAATTATGTGCATATCTAATTTTGAGCATGCCAATAGAGCCAAAGGTCTGATTTTTGGTATGTAGGGATAACTTAGCAATACAATTTTTTTGACAAAATGTCACTTGACCTCAATGACCTTTGACCTCAAATATACATATTTGTCCGTAACTCAGTAACCACAAGTGCTACACTCTTCATATTTTGTATGATGGGACATGACGCCACATATTGTACCTCATTAATTATGCACCTATCTAATTTTGAGCGAGCCAATAGAGCTAGAGGTCTGATTTTTGGTATATAGGGATAACTTAGCAATACAATTTTTTTGACAAAATGTCACGTGACTTTGGTGACCTTTGACCTCAAATATACATATTTGTCCGTAAATCAGTAACCACAAATGCTACATCCTTCATATTTGGTATGATTGGACACCTTATGAAGCCACATATTGTACCTCATTAATTATGCACATATCTAATTTTGAGTGAGCCAATAGAGCTAGATGTATGATTTTTGGTATTTAGGGATAGACTAAAGGATAGACATTGTTTGACAAAATGGCATGTGACCTCGATAACCTTTTACCTAAAATACAAGATTATGTCAATAAATAAGTAATCACAAGTGCTATGTCCTTTATATTTAGTAGGATTGGAGACCTTATGACAACACATGCTTTACCTCATTAATTATGTACATATATAATTGTGGGCAAGCCAATAGAGCTTGAGGTCTGAATTTTGGCATATATGGATTAATTAGCAATACAATTTTTTTTTCAAAATGTCACGTGACCTTAATGACCTTTGACCTTGATTATGCATATATATGCATAACTCAGTAACCACAAGTTCTTTACGCTTCAATTTTGATAGGATAATAGACCTTAAGATGTAACATCTTGTACCTCATTTATTATGCGCATATGTATTTCTTAGCTGGCCAATACAGCTAGAGGTCTGATCTTTTTTCCAAAACAGCTAGAGGTCTAATCTTTTTTCCCTATTTAGAACCATAACTTAGACATGCCTCTTGTTTCAAATTGGGAACAATGACATAGTCCTATGTGCCCATTCATCTGAACATATACACTCCAGTGATACATGTTAATGACCACATTTCCCTGCTCCATCAAGACTAATACTCCTATTACAAGTGGGGACTATGTCATTGTCAATGACTTGTCAAAAATAGAGTTGACCCGGAGGTCTTTTTAGTGCTGGACCATGTCGATGAGGCATTGTGAACATCCGAAATGTCACGCTCACGTGGGAAAATGTGGGAAATTTTGCGTATGGTATGTTCAGTTTTCCAAAAAATAAGAATACACGGCGGATGAAAATCATTTATTTAGTTATCGATATTTAAGCCATCAATCACAAATATACTTTCATGCACACCTCTGAATATTGCTGCATCGCGTTCATCAACAGCCAGTTGAAAAGCTGCTTACCGGCCCACATGGCCTTGACATCCACCTTTCGCCATGCTACCGCTCTGAACAACAACATACCATTACCAGGGCCTGAAAATTTCTGTTTTTCCCACTGGTCCCAGGACCAGTGACCTGGTTTTTTTTCACTGGTCAAAGGTAAAATCCACTGTCCTCAAAAATTTGCATAACAATACAAGAATGATTCATTTCTCATACTCATGTAATATATGCATTTCTATCAGATTTGCTTGGGATTTACATACAGCATAAACTGCCAATCTTTTTAATATAGACACACTGCATAAACATTTACTTGGTAATTTTCTCAAGTTCTTGCACCACATACTTAACATGTTTTTTTACTATTGCTATAAAGTTCACTTCATTTTTATAATTGCCCAGCGGTTGATTCTTTCCCATTTAAATTGTAAAAAATAGGTTTAAAACACCAAATATCTGAGAGGGACTTCTTTTTCCTTTGATAGCAATATTAAATTGCCATAACGCTGTTTTGACAAGCTAGGCGGTTCTTGTTAAGGTCAACTACAATCGAGTTAGGGGGTCTTGACTATATAAGGAATTCAGCATGGTGACCTTCTAAATTCAGAAGCTTGCTTGCCACGGACGATCGGAAAGTTGTAATGAGACTCCTTCCAGAGAATTTTACTGCAAAATACTACTTTGATAGACAGAGATATAATATTTTCACACAATTTTGGGGTTGCTGATATTTTTAGCTGAGGCTATGGTCTGGTTTTTACCACATTAAATTTTACATGTAAAATGAGTACGTGGCCCGTCCTTTGATTTTTGCAGTGCAGTGGCTAGTGGACGCTCATCGCCTGGCTCATATCATGAATCGCAAACTGTAATAGAGTAACTGATTTTCCTTTAGAGTTTATGTTGTGATGAAAGAAATAGACTAAATTTTAAATGTTTGATTGACTTAAAGACGCGATAATTATTGTAATTTTGTAGCTAAAAGACGTAGTCTCTCAATGGAATGGGCCACTTGGTTTAAGTGTAACTGGCTTTAGTGCGTCTCTGCTACCTCCTTGGTTTCAGTAACTTCGGTATTTTGGGGGGACGTAGTTTCTAATTTTTCGTCAAAAGACACTAGAACACAATCTGGGAAAAGCACAGGACATTCACTTGCAAAATAAATTGACTCCTTTTTTGTATTGGTCTGCGGACTTTTTAGGGGTAATTAGTACTGGTTCGGGATAAAAAATCACTGGTCTGGGACTTCGTGTAATTTTCAGGCACTGCATACGTGCGCATGCGTAGTTATTTACGAACATCTGCGCCTGTCCGTCAAAGGAATAGGGGGATCAAAACGAGGCAATTGCCCCACCCCCTCGGGCACAGTTTCATGGCACACACGGTCTAATCCCCAAAATTTTTCCCGTATCGCCCGAGGTGGGGGTTTACATTGACTGGCGCATTATTCTATCAAAAGACTGCATTAAAGAAATATAGTAATCACAGTGCTGTAAAATGAATGTAAAATGTTAAATGAGACAAGTTATTGTGAATGAATTTATGATTGTAGCTTAAAGATAGCAATGTTGATATTTTGTGACTATTTTATTTGGAACAGAAAACAAGTCATCGTTGATGACACAGTCCCCACTTATTCATGGGAACTTTGATGACCAGTCCTCAGAGAGGATAGAGTCCTGTTCAAAAATGGGTCTATATATGATTAAAAATTCTGCAATACAGATGGGGCTTTATGGCAAAGAATGAGTTTGTAGTACAGTAAATGATGGTTCAACTGTTGAATTGAACAAGTGTTCCAGGCAATGTATCAAAGTGTAATGTGTTTGTCTGGATGTTGTTTCTTTGCCAATTTCAGCATAGTGGTGTGTCGTTTAATTGGATCTATATCTGAAGGGTGAAGTGCATGGCATGGTCAAAATGTGTTAAGTTGGACTACTGGTAGACCGATGCAACATAAACGTTGCTGAATAAGTCACAATATAACCCTGTTACAGACTGTAGATCTAGACAGTAGTGCAAGTCTATGACATTAGACTTACCATTGAAGTTGATGTCCATACAATATCAGGGGATGATACGTAGTCGGAAAGGAGGAAATATTTGTTTCCATGGATGGTCATCAAGCTGGCTGCCTGGTCTTCACGCTGGCAGTTCAAAGACTGAATCCTGCCAGCTGTTATTGGGAGACCACTTTCCCAATAACTGGAGGACCCCATTTTCAGGGGTCCATTATTGGAATCTGTCCGAGAGCACTGGTGTTATTCTGGTTTTAAGTGATCGATTGTTGGTGTTCTGGATATTAATGTTGAATTGCCCCTGGAAGGAGTTTTAACGGGTCAGATGTTCGAGTAATAGAGCAAAACCAGTTGGAGGTAAATTTGTGTGCATTTGTAATGTTCTGTTCCCAAGTTTATGTAAGCATGGAAGGGTTTAAAGCAAGGATTAAATTTAAAAATATCAGTATGCAAATTTCTAAAATGGATTGTTTTGATTGGCGAAATCTAAGTTATGTGTATACCTGTCAGTCAGTGAAAAGATTTTATTTTTTCATCTTGCTACCCCATTAATTGTCATCTCTAGACATCGAACTTTACCGTAGAAAAGTCATTGTCAATGACATAGTCCCTACTTGGTTATTGAATGTTGAAAATATTGACAGTAGTGATACATGTACGCTATGTGAAGTGATTTTGGTCAACCACTGCTGTGGCCTGCTTTGTCTATGTTGGGTATGTTTCTTTGATATTTGTGATGTACTTTGATATTTTCAGTCTGTAAAGGAGCACCATATTCAGTTGTGTAAATATGTAATGACAAAGTGATGATCTGTAAAGTAGACAGGGTATGAAAAGTGACTTGTATTATTATGATTTGTAATAACAAGGTCTAGAATTCCTGCTAGGTTGTGTGTAGATTCTGTAATGAGCTGATGTAAATTGTTGTCATGTATGAGCTCTGTCAATTTTTCATTGGGGTTATTCAGGTCTATGTTAAAGTCACCAGTAACAATAATTGTGTCACAGTTGTTTTGTTTCATAATGGTTGTACATTCATTGAGTAACTGTACAAGGTTTTCCTTTACTACCATCCATGGTCTGTTTGGTGGAATGTACAGACAAACAATCAATGTTTTATCTGTTATAATAGCAACAGTTTCAATAAGACCAGCAAATGTGAAATTTTGTTTCACTGGTTTGAAACTGTAGATTGCACATCCATGCTGAGATGGGACTGAAAAGACTGTCATTTTGGGTAGTCTGTAAGGACAAGGATCTGTTACGTGTGTTTCAGTGAGACAAATTATGTCCAGATGTTGGGTGAATGGATGTGTTTTCAAGTCTAAATGATGGGATTTCAAGGATCTAATGTTGATAAGGCCAATAGCTAGGTAGTGGTGATTTGGAAATTCTGTTTCAATTGGCCATTTATACTTCAGTTGCATGGTCTGCTGTAATCTTTCCATCTCTGACAAAGCAGACTTGTTTACTTTGATCTTGGTTTCATCAAATCCTATCAGTTGTAACCCTGATCTTGATTTAACACGACTGAACATTGTATACATTTGCCCTGGTTTGGGGGAACATGTGGATTTCATATTGCCAATCATGTAATCATATGTACTTCCTTGAGCTTTGTGTATAGTCATTCCCCATGCAAGCGTGCCTGGATATTGAGTTCTTTCAACTTTGATTGCATGAGCTTTTTCGGAGTATGAAAATGTGTCAGTCACAGCAGTGATAGGTACAGAGTCAGGGTATTTGCTTTGTTTTTTAGCTTCTTTACCTGTGGCATTTGAGTCAAATTTCACATAGATTATTCCTTTCATTGGATTACGTTGGCCAATTTCTATATGAGTAATTTCACCAGTAGCTCCATTGACAAGGCCATCTGACAGGTCTGTGTTTTTTGTATGCATATATCTGGCACCTACAGCAATTTTTATTTCATCTCGTAGACCAGCTGTCTCATGCGGACTTTTAGAAGTGACAATGACCTTTGCTCTCGATGTATGCAAGTCCTTTGTGGTGTCTTCTGCTTGAATTGTCAGCACTGTTAAACAAAGACTTTTCAGTTGTTTTTCATTATATTCCTCTACTTCTCTATTTGTTAAAAATAAAGAAACACAGTTCGCTGGGAGATGAGAGTTAGTTTCAAGACTTTTTAATTGCTCGATATCAGTTTTAGTGTGTTGACCTAATCGTAGTCTGGATAGCATATTTGCAAATTCTGGATCACTTTGCTGTCTCACAATTTCATGTAATTCATGTACTTTGAAGAGTCTCTGCCATAGAGATCCTGCCAAAATGCTGAGGTCCTTTTTGTTTGATATCTGAAATACTGGCCTATCACCGACTGGGTTTAACTGTAATAAGTCACCAACAGCCAGTATAGAAACACCACCAAATGGACTGTTGTTTTCAAAGATGTCTTGTAATATCAAGTTAAGTGTTGATAAAGTTTGGGCACCAACCATTGATATCTCATCAATTATTATTATCTTCAATGCTGCATATTTGGCTCTTAATGAGTTCAAAATTTGGGCACTGGGTTTATGATATTCACTTGATTCACCATGTTTTTTGCAAGGGATATGAAATGCACTGTGTAGAGTTGTTCCACCAATGTTCACTGCTGCTTTACCTGTAGATGCTGTCAGAATTACAGTAGGTGTGTCTGGACTTGCACCTTCACGACGTAGCTGGCGAATTGCACTTTGGAAAATGGCATGAACTGCATGGCTTTTACCTACTCCTGCACCACCAGTAAGGAAGACATAAAAGGGATCAGGTAGTGAATTGCCTAGGATTCTTGATATTCTATATGAAGTGCACCATGAAAAGATGAAATCATGTATCATTCTCTGTTGATCATTTAGACTTTGCACTATCTTGTAATATTTTACATCAGCTAGTATCTTTGCCTGTAATGTCAGTGAACGTTTAGAATTCATTGACGTGGGAACATTGATTGGGTCAACAGAAACTTGGTCTTCATCTAGGTTTGATGGGTCTAATAAATCATACTCTGCATCATCAGATATCTGTCTGTCTCTACATTGTTCAGCCTCTGGTGGTGCTACTGAATCCCATAGTTCTTCATCAATGTCATCAGGATCTGGTGCATTTTCATATGCATCTTGAACCTCATCATTACATGGTTCAAATTTCTTTATTGTATCCTGGATAGTGTCATGTACTTGTACAAACTTTGCTTCATAGCTGTTGTTAAGTTTAAGTTGTGATTCCTCTCGCCAAGGAAGGTACAAGATAAGTAATCTATGGTAATATTTTTCTGAATCCTTTTGCTTTGAGACATAATAGTATCGAATTACATTTTCCTTTTGTCGTCTATATATCCATCCAAGCCCTTGCAGGAGCTGCAACTTTGTACTTAATTTAGGCTTTGTGTTTTGTGCACTTTGTGCATCATCATGGTGGTCAAAAGTGTTATCTACAGAATCATCAAAATCAGACTTTTGTCCATATGAAGTACTGTACATTGATGCAAACTCAGCCAGAGACAGGTCATCCATCTGGTATGGCCTGGCTGCGTATTTATCTAGAATGCTTGGTACATAGACACTTTCATTATCATCATCCATTTCATCAAGTTCTGACACACTCTTTAACATTCTTGTTCTTTCTGCTTCATATCCCGTTGGTACATATTGAACTGTTGTGTTTGTCTGTCTCAGTGGTAAACCTACCAACCTTGCTATTGCTTCATGTTGTGAAACTTCTCGGCACCGTAAAAAAGTATTGCCAATACATTTCAGTTTGTCTGTTGTAGTGTTTGCTTCTTTGACTGCATTTCTCATAAGCTCTGACATTTCCCTTTCTGGTTTACACATGTATGAAGTAATGTATGCAATGCAGGCCCAAACATCAGTTATGTACTGTATATCCATGTTGGCCCGTAGAGCCTTGAGAATGTATGGATTGTATGGATTGATACTGGTCTCTGATGGCTTTCGTTTTAAAACGACTGATGTGCGTTTTAGAGACAAAGTCAATGCTGAATGATAGTCTGTTTCAGAAACATTTGCTTCTTTGAGCAACTCACTCAAAGTAATCTCTGGTTGTCTTATTTCTAAAGTTTTCATAACTTTAGTCATAATCTGTTTAGCTTCTGAAATTGCTTCCTTTGATGTGTCTTTTCTGGCAATTAGAGTTTCTGATGATGGTGGTTTTTTAAAGTGGAATCTACATTCTAGGCCTTTCCTCTTTTTACAAGTTCTGGTATGATGGTGTGTTTGACGTGATATGACTAGGTCATGAAGTACTGGATCAGTGTCTTTGTCAGGAATAGCACATGAAATATATTTGTCTATAAATAATATGACATCTTCATCGGTATTTTTATCCAGGATTGGTGCATTTAGGACATGAACAGCAGCATGGAAATGTTCAGTGCCTCTACTTTGCATTTCTTTTCTGATATCATAATTCAGAATTTGACCAATGGGATGTATACCACTTAAAATAATGTTTCTCCATACCTTTCCAAATATATAATCAATATGTCTAGCTGCTGTTACAGGATTTCTGGCTATCCAATTGCGTTTTGTCTGCCAGGTCATTTGCTCTATCTCCTCTAATGTAAAGTGTTCACCATACTGTGTTGCAATTACTTGTACCAATTCAGGCCAATGGAAGTCAGCAGCACTGCCAGACAAGAAAAACGTGTATGGTCCAAACTGTCTTATCTTTGCAATCATGTCTTGTTGCATCTCTTTCCAATATTGGGGTGTGCCACGGATTTTTTTAAACGATGCAAATAATTCATCATTTTTCAACATCAATCTAACATTGTCAGGATTCTTCAACTTTGCAACATTTAAATCCCCCATTCTTGTCTTTTTGAGTTGCATAGTGATGCTATTCTTTACATCAACCATTTCTGCCCAGTGTAAACACTGAAAAGTATATTCAGTACTTTCTGCAAAACGTGTGTCACTTGAAAGTAACCTTGCATTAATGTACTTTTTAACTGTCAGTCTTACTTGTCTTTCTTCAGTGAATGTGTTAGTTCCTGATGGAAACAGTGTTGGAAATGTCATTGCTTCCCAGTCTTTTTCATAAAAGACATGTGTTGGTCTTTGTCCTTCCCCAGGTGCAAGGTGTAATATTTGATTTGTTTTGACATTTGGACCCTCCTTTGGGTAAAGACATGTTGATGAATTAATAGTTTTCTTTAAACTAAGTTCCATTTTCACATGATCAGGATTATCGTCATCAACTTCCTCTTCTGAATCTACTATAATATCAGCATCATGGTCTTGTGGTTTTGATAACTGCTGTGGTTGAATATTTATACTTGTTGCATTTGTTTGTATTTTATCATTAGTGCTATTTGGCTTACATGTCATACTTGTCGATTCAGCTTCAGTGGTTGCTTTCCACAATTCTGGATTCTCTAATTGACTGTTATCAGTCCATTGACTGTTTGTATTCACATTTTTATACAATGGATTATTCTTTTTCAAGTATTCCAAAGCTTCATTCACATTGTGGGGACATATATATTGTTTTTTAATGGAATATTTATCTGATAATCGTCGTTTTAAGCTTAAAGCTATTATTTGGGATTCTGATGTCTGTCTTGGCAAAGATGTAGCAGTTTTCTGTATGTTAGATGGTACAAGTACAACTTGACCACGGAGACCATGTTGACCACCGGTAGGCAAAGCAACAATTTTCATGAATGGTATAATTCTGGTAATCAACTGGCTCTCTAACTGACAAAGAGATGATAACTGTTTCGGTATTGGCTCAACTTCAAGGTTGTTTGCAACAGCCTGTGCAGGCATACGATTTGATTGTAGAGACCGATGGCATGTTTTACAAAGCCACAGACTGCCTTCTGATTTATGGTCTCGTACACATTGATGTACTAAATCTGTATCTGTTTGTGAATAATTCTCTACCTTATAAGAAATTACTGCAGACTTATACATGAACCTATTGCAACAATTGCATGAGTATGTTGGGCCTGATCTTATAGCTTGTAAAAATTCATCTAAAATAATTTCGAATGCTGGATGACAAGTTGACGCATTGGATTGAAAGTCAAGTAATGATTTCTGTCGTTCATTATTACACATAAATCTCCTTAGTTTCTTTCTTGCCTTGTCACATTCCTGTTCTACATGCTTTTGGTTTTCTGTTCTATTGCTTCTTTCAGTTCTCATTCTAACTTTGTTTTGTTGTTTATCTTTCTCGTTGGCCAGTTCTGTTCTATTTATTCTTTCAGTTCTCATTCTAACTTTGTTTTTCTGATTATCTTTCTCCTTGGCCAGTTCTGTTCTATTAATTCTTTCAGCCCTCATTCTAACTTTGTTTTGTTGTTTATCTTTCTCCCTGGCAAGTTCTGTTCTATTAATTCTTTCAGTCCTCATTCTAACTTTGTTTTGTTGTTTATCTTTCTCCTTGGCAAGTTCTGTTCTATTAATTCTTTCAGTCCTCATTCTAACTTTGTTTTGTTGTTTATCTTTCTCCTTGGCAAGTTCTGTTCTATTAATTCTTTCAGTCCTCATTCTAACTTTGTTTTGTTGTTTATCTTTCTCCTTGGCCAGTTCTGTTCTATTAATTCTTTCAGTTCTCTTTCTAACTTTGTTTTGTTGTTTATCTTTCTCCTTAACAAGTTCTGTTCTATTAATTCTTTCAGTTCTCTTTCTAACTTTGTTTTGTTGTTTATCTATCTCCTTGGCAAGTTCTGTTCTATTAATTCTTGCACTCCTCATTCTAACTTTGTTTTGTTGTTTATCAATCTCCTTGGCAAGTTCTGTTCTATTAATTCTTGCGCTCCTCTTTCTAACTTTGTTTTGTTGTTTATCTGTCTCCTTGGCAAGTTCTGTTTTGTTTCTTCGCTCTTCACATTTTCTAAGTCTGTCCATTTGCTTTTCTTTACCTGCTTCTTTTCTGAATTTTCTGTCCTTCAATTTTCTGATTCTATCCTGTTCTTTGGTGTTCTCTCTGTCTAATTCTGATCTACTTTGTCTGATGACACTCATCCTTGTCCTTGCATTCTGTTTTCTTAACTGCTGCTTTTCCCTTTTCGATAGTTTTCTTTGGGTAGATGTTGTCTTGTGAGTTAGCATATGTTGATCTTGGAGCGCTTTTTGTGATGTAAAGTAGTTTTGAAGGGTGTTTGATTTATCATCTCTGATCTGTGTGACAACTTGGTAATGATTGGCATTGCAGTGTTGCAAATAGATTGATTTTTTCCCAACACCAATATGAGGGTCAACCATTTGGCCAGAATACTTCAGCCAGCGTTTGTCAGTCATGTATGTGTAATGTTTGTATTCAGAAAATGGGATGTGGCAACAATTTCTACTTCACTAGCATATTTGCCAAGCTTGGCAATCTCACTTTGTAGCAAATATTGTTCAATAGTTTGTCCTTGAGTTCGTAGTATCTTTTCAAATTTGAATTTATTCCCTTTCAAATGTTCAACTATCTTTAATCTTATCAGACCATGATATTTTTCATTTCCAGCAACTAAATACGAGATAGCTCTGAAAAAGCAATTACCATCACCAATCAGATCTTTTGTCAATGGAACTCCCAGTGGAAAACCTTGGCCTTGAAAATGAACAGCATACTTGGGTGGAGTGATGTGAAATAATGATGCTTTTGCCGTTTGCCATGTGAAATCAGTTGGGTTGTATGTGTATTTTGATGTTACAGTTTCAGAAGTGATATAGCAATTGTCATCATCAGTCACTGAGGTACTGATCCTTGTTGCAGTTTCTACTTTTGGGGTTGAAGGTTGACAGGTTTTTATGAATTTTGTAGGTTCTCTCTCTTCTAGAGCACTCTTACGCTTTCTGGTTGTCATATAATCTGAGTTGATATGCGATTGGAATGCTGAAGTATTAATACTACATTCATCAGTCAAGTCATAGAAATTGTAACATGTATTTTGTGTGTAGAGTAATACTGGGGTGATTTCAAATTGTACAGTTTTAAGGGTCTTTTCTGTCAATGTACAAACTAAATGTCGTAAATGTTTACAAAGGTCAGCAATTGAATCAACAGTAATTAAAACTGCATGGCCATCAGAATGTGCGTACCCTTCATCATTTCTACTGTGAGAATCAAACACATGGAATTGACCATTCATTTTAAATAACGCCATCCCATATTGCTCAATAATCAGAATTGCTTGTGAAGAAATTTCAAAGGCAGTCTGGAGCGCATGGTCTAATTTGTGCACAATGTTTAAAGGACTGACAGTATCACCAAGGTATCCAAACAGGGAAAAGCATGGATTACAAGTAAAATACTGACATTTAAGTCTGAAGTTAACATTCAAATCTGTTACCTGTAAATATGGGCATGAATCATTACTGTTTCTGTTGGGGTACACTTTATCATACAATGCTTTGCCCATATCAAGGATTGAATCAATAACTGCACTGTTCCAGTCTGGCATTCCAAGAATCTGAGAGTACGCCAATGCTACTAGACTGTTAGTCATACATGTGCTGGTGCCAGTTGCACTTAACACATACTTAAAGGAACCTTGATGGAAATTACCTGTAATTACCCTTTTGGTTGGATATGAAAGTACTGTGGTTGGAAAGACAGGACCTGGATTTGTTTCAATGTCACCACCTAACATCAGAAGCTGCTTCAAATAATGGTTACATAAATAAATTTGAATGATCCAGCTCAGAGAAAAGTACATGAATCTGGCCATTTTGAATTCCTGTTTGAAGTGTACACAATGGAAACCACCTATTGCAAGTCGGTACTGTTGCAGAGAGATGTCCATAATCCTTGGCTTATTTGACTCAAAAAATGAGGTATCCCTTTGAAGTTTGGTGCTGAAAGTATCACACGAAAAGTGTTTGAGTATTTGAGGTGGTTAGAATAGGAAGTGTTCAATAGTGAAACAGGTTTATGAATCTACCAATTCAGAAAAGGTTTGTTTAGCAAAGTATCTTTTAAATATACTTTGGAAACTAAATTCTTTCAAAACCAGTAGCTTTTGTTTCGAATTAGTACAATTTCTTGTAACTTCAAGGGGCAATATTCTGCTACCAATAGTTCACTATTGTAGAAGTCCACTGATTAGTATGCCGTTTAATTACAGTATACCAGTTATGTTCAAATTCTGTAAATAAGTATTGTCTTTGTGATTCTAGCTTCTGTATTGAATATTCCTGTAAGTATTCTGTATTTTGGTTCTATATTGGCCTATGTTCAGGCTAGCAGCTAGGATGGTTATGCGTTCCAACCTCTGCTAAATTCCCAAACACACACTTCAATTGGGAGTACTCTGCACGAGTATATATCAGGTATGTTCAAGTTCTGTATATGGTATCGTATTTGTGCTTCTAGTATTAGATTCCGTATTGAATATTCCTGTAAGTATTTCGTATTTTGGTTCTATGATGGCCTATATTCAGGCCAGCAGCTAGGATGGTTATGCGTTCCAACCTCTGCTCAATTCCCAAATTGGGAGTACTCCGCACGAGTACCGTTAGTGACCCAGGCACTAACAAACTTCTTCCTTTGTATCTGAAAAAGAAATGAAAAGGGATTATTTCAGACATGAACATTATTACTGGTGTACATATTTAACACATGGCTTGTCACACATAATTCATGAAAATTAGAATACTTGATATACTTCATTAACAACTGTGATTTGTAAATGGTTCATTGTTTATGTTGTTAACACTTTTAGTACATGTATTGCGAATTACAAAACTTCTCATCTGTCTGAGAGATGCTTTGAAGTATCAGAGAAACCATCGGATTGAACTCATGTTACCAAATGTTACAATAAAAATACAAATTATTGCCACACCATAACTTCTTTCTTTGAAGTGATCTTTATACAATTAAAATCAAATTATTTATTATGAATAATTAATATATGCGAGAAAAGACTTGTTTTTCCATACCATAATACATTCAGAAAATGCCCTCAGAGGTCATTAATGCAGCATCAAGTAAACTTCAGTCAATTTTCTGTATACCAACTTCTATGTGATCTTAAGAACTTACAAGTGCTAGCAAACTTCAAAATATAAGTGTATCACTAACTGTACTTCGTCATTTTTGTTCACAAAACTGGAGGCAGATTTAGAATCGCCACACCAAGCTCGCATACTGTGCACTGTGTTCTGGCGTGGCGCGAGGCCATAGCCGGGAACATGCACACAACATGAGATGCACAACATCGTACGCTGGGCTACCCTTAATTCATATTTTTCCCTGTATATTGATTCTGGAAATTGAACATTTCTTCGATAAAGTACTGCTTTTTGTCACCAATGTCATCTTCATATGCCAAGTAATTACATTTCTGAATCTGGCAAATCTACAGCAGAAGCACCATAAAAATGCCGTACGGAAAACGTGGGGCCCGTACAGGATTTTTGACCTATACAGATGCTATCGGCACTCAAGACGCCGCAAATGCCGGAGTTTCAAGTTTAACGTGCCATAACTCCGTAATGACGGAAAATGCCACAATAATTGTTTCTACATTTTCTGAGATTTACTAAACAACATCTATGGAAATTAATTCGGTGTTTCATGCTTGCGTATTTTTTTTATCGAGGGAAATGTAAGACACGGTAGTGATTTCCCACTGTGTCATGTACGTATAAACGTCACTGAAAACCCTAACCCTATAATTAGACAGCAGTTTTTGAAACGAGTTCTACATGTTTACGTTTACTCTACATATATACACAGTATTTGCTGGGAAAAAAATCGAAAGAAGGATGACGAAACGCTTTGGCCTGCGGTCCCGAAACGACTCGGGCCGGAAATGGAGCGGCCGAAACAATCACAGTGAGTTGGTATCACACCACATCAGATCGCCATTTTGAGATCCATGCCCGGCCACGCACAATGTCAAAACGTGGCGCGTTGCTTCCCAAGTTCGGCGATTGCAAAAATACTGCAAATGTTCACATCGTGGACATCATAAATTTAACGATACCGCTAAAATACTTTGCCAATATTATTCAAAATCAGACACGCTACTCTAGCCGTTCTAGTTGCACTCTGCACCGACTTCTACATTACATACACAATGCACATGACAAAAATGGCGTAGCAACACATCGTACGTGCCACATCGTGCTTCGTCACTTTCAAATAACGCCTTCTTTTATCGCCATAATCAAATTATCCATTACACACTACCGTACACACATTAATGAATGATCCGTAACTATACGTACCTGTTGTTGATAGCGAATCGCGGCAAAAATCGTAGACCAATTGACGGCTCCGGGCATATGTCCACGCTCATAACGTAACGGCTTTATTGAAAAGGGATTCACATTCGTACTAAGATTCCGCAAATTTCATCGTTTCATTACAAGAAATTTCTCGGCATAAAAGGAGGCTGATATCTGTTTAGTTCACTTTTATTGAAAAAATACAATCATAGACACTAGAAAACGGAACATTTTACACTACTGTGTCTAATATTTTTAAGAGTTTTTGAACTGCCATGAAGAAAGTACCGTTAAGCAAATTTCAGATTCGGATTCGGGGTTATTTCGCTGCAAACTTCAAGAGCTCACTTTCATTTTTGCGGTCAATTTTTATTCAATACCATAAAAACAACATGCAAAAAATTATGCACTTACTTACCAAATTTTGCCTGGTAAATGTACAAGATCTGTCATATTTTAGCTCATTTTTTATTAATTAAAACACCATTAATACTAATTAACACCATACATGGCTGCCTGGCAGCCATATAAGATCATATTGCAAAAATAACATTATATCCAAACTAAAGTTACAGTGTGTTGTTCTTGTGCCATGTTTGAAAGGAATTGGCCAAACACTGTCTGACTATTGGCTGTGTACATCAAATACAGAAAACAAAATGGCCGCCACACGGCCATATTGGATTGTATCACCAAACAAATCGACGTGCATATGTATGACATAAGGAGTAATCCTTGTACCAAGTTTGAATGAAATCGCTCCAGGAATCTCTGAGATATCTGTGTGAACGGATGGACGGACGGACGGACGCACGCACGCACGCACGCACGCACGCACACACGCACGGACATGACCAAACCTATAAGTCCCCCCGGACGGTGTCCGTGGGGACTAACAATGGAAGAAGTTCAAGAATGTTTCAAGAATGCAGACAATGATCAGTGTTAATTGCTGCCAGGACGCGCCCTTGCGACAATGTCCCAAAAATGGAATCCGTTGTCATGCACTCTTATGTTGCCAGTCACCTTGGGCCCACTTGTGAGTCAACTGTGATGGATGTAGTCTACAAGTAATATCTGTTACGGACGATGATCTTTGTTTTGCATAATTATTGTGTACTTTCGGAGCTAGATCTATGATTAAAAGTAATTAAAACGCTGCACTTGATATCATGATTTGCTTGAATGTAGTCCGTCTGAGCTATGATTTGCGGCAGATATGGTTTACTGCTTCAATTGCCTGAAATTCAAGCATAGCGACGCGGTCCCAGTAGCTTGAATTTTGTTCAGTGAAACTAATGTGTTCCGAAATAATGCAAAATTTAATTGACAACTGCTTGTTGTCCCCAAAATGTACAAAATGTCCCCAAAATAATTGGTAGTGGACACAGTGTCCCCTGATCTAAAATTCCTGGCAGCAACACTGCAATGATGTTAGAGAATGGTAGAGATCTTCTTGACCAATAATAATAATAATAATAATATAATAAATACGGGTACTTTATTGATCTCCATAGAGAAATTACAATATCTGCTTCAAAGCAAAAAGGCAACAAAGAATAAAAAGTCAAACACGTTCACACACAAACATAAAAATGTGACGAAAACAAACTTGGTTAGAAATCTGCTCTGCTTGATTTGAGATTGTAGTTAAAATAGCTCTTGGTATAAAGGAATGCTTAAAACGGTGTGTGTGTGCAAAGGGCACTCTAAATCTACCACTTCTTTCGATACGATGACTATCAAATTCTTTGTACAAGGGATGTGTCTCATCACTGAGGATGGCATTTCTCTTATAAATCATTTTGTCTATGTAAATTTCATCAAATGAACATAATTTCGGCCCAACCACTTTACTAGCTTTTTTAATTACCTTTTCCAATCTAGTTTTCTCCTGGACTGAGATGTACCACCCCAACAAACAGCTCCAAACATTAAGACACTTTGTACAGTAGATGAATAAAAAGTGTACAAAATACTAGGATTTACCTCAAAAGACCGTAACTTGCGCAAGCAATACAGGCGTGGTTGAGCTTTTTTAATAATATTTGTAGTGTTTTCCTTCCAGTTTAACTTATTGTCCAAAATTTGACCAAGATATTTGTAAGTACACACCCTGTCAACTGTTTTCCCCTTAATGCACACTGGTTGTGGCTCATTGTGCCTACGACTAAAATCAGTCACCATCTCTTTAGTTTTAGTAACATTGAGGTGTAGAAAATTTTGATCGCACCATTTCACAAAATTATCAATTTCACACCTGTAATAACTATCATCATTGTTAGATATACAGCCAGCTAAGCTTGTGTCATCATCGAACTTGAACGAGGGGCACGAGTCATGACTATGTCTAGCGTCTGCTGTATAAAGAGTAAACAAGAATGGAGCAAGTACCGTACCCTGGGGTGTACCTGTCTTTGTGTACAGAATCTTGGAAAGAATGGTGCCATGCTTACCAGAACCAAGTCTAACAAACTGGGGCCTGTTGGTGAGATAATCAAAAATCCATACGACTGTTGAAGCTAAAGCCCAAGCTAAAGATTTCTTGGATGATGCTGAAATGGCTGTTCAAGTTAGTAGAACATTGTCAATTGAAGTGTGTCATTAAACGTAAGCCCATCAAATTTCATGTCAAAGTACACATTTGACATTTTTAGTGTATCAATAATCAATGATGACTGTGTAAAATTATTTCACAAATTGAAAATGTTTCCAGGATAGTTGTCTGTCATTCAGTGTGTAAGGTAAAAACATACAAAAAAGGCAATTTATCGAGAGTTTGAAGGATGTTGACCTAAAGCATTTGAATTTCAGTACATTCAGTTGGAGAATTTTTGACCAATTTTGAAACAAGAATACAGCTATCATGCCACACATTATTCTCAGCTAAATTCAAATTCCATGGACTTAAAGCTTTCAGGAATCCAAGAATGCTTGATTCTTTGTATTCCCCTTGCCTTGAAATGCTCTATCCTTTTCATAATTATGTTTCTGAAGATTCTTTATCTTTTTGATAACACTGTTGATCACTGTCTTGCACAGACAACGGTACTGGAATCTTCCAAACTTGATGCAGGTATTGCACAGCTAGATCCATATGTTGACCTTCTCAAAGAACAAACAGAAGACCTTGAACTACTGGTTGAGAATGCTACAATCCATGCACAAAATCTACACCAACAAGCAGAAGAATTGAATGCATAAGTGTTTGTTGTTTTTGATTCTGTCGTTTTGAATGTTATGGGGAATTTTTTAAATTATTCATTACGTAAACAATTAAGACCCAGTGCTATGTCATAAAAGATCCTATTATAATGATGAATAATAAACATAATTGAAGGAAAGAGATGTTATTGAGACATTATCAGCTATATATGAATAACATAGTAGGGTAAGTAGAAGCAATTTATTCTGTAACTCTGACATTTAAGTCTTGATATGAGTATAGAGCAAAAATTGCAGTTACTGAACTGTATCGATGAACGTGTGCGGTAATACATGTACCTTGCCAGTGTTTCAGTTTATTAGAAGTGAGTTCATGGGCAACATTTATTATGAGGGTCAACACAATGAAATAGATGTGAACAGACAAGATGAAAAGTGTCTAGATGACTGTAAAGACTTCCAAAATCAATGCAGGGCTTTGTATAAATTTTATTTCAAGTCTCTCTACTGCACATTATCTAGAGACTCGGTGTGAGAGAGATTTCTGTATACCAACAGCATGTTACATTGACTGGGATTGCGTAATGAGATAAAACAGGACTATTAAACTGATAGTTTTCTGATTGCTTTCAGTCTTATTGCAGACACCCATAGATTTGGTGAAAATGCAGTCAAGGCAGCCAAAGCCCATGAGAACATTGGTGTTGCAGTCACAGACACAATGGCTGCAGCCAGAGCTGCAATGGCAGTCGCTGATGACACTAAAGAAATGGTAACAAAACCAGTATTTTCAGAGACTGTATAAATTGACCTAATCCACTGAATATGTTAATTTTCCTTTATTAGTCCCCACGGACACCATCCGGGGGGACTTTTAGGTTTGGTCATGTCCGTCCGTCCGTCCATGCGTCCGTTCAAGCAGATATCTCAGAGACGCCTGGAGCGATTTCATTCAAACTTGGTACAAGGATAATTACCTATGCCATTCATATGCAGGTCAATTTGTTTTACAATCCGATCCAATATGGCCGTCTGGCGGCCATTTTGTTTCCTGTATTTGATGTCGGTGCGTATGTTCATGCAAATTTCTCTGTGAAGCTAAGAGCGATTCCATTCAAACTTAGTACATAGATTACTCTATGTGTTATACATATGCGCATTGATTTTTGTTTTGATCCGGTCAAAATGGCTGCTTTGCGGCCATTTTGTTTCCTATATTTGACCATTTTGCATTCGTTCACTAAATTTCTCAGCGATGCCGGTACGATTGCATTGAAAGTTAGTACATATATTAATCTCTATGTCATACATATGCATGCCAATTTTTGTAATGATTCAATCAAAAATGGCTGTGTGACGGCCATTTTCTTTCCTGTATTTGATATCCATCCACAGGGTCCCAAGGTGTGATGCACAGGGCTTCAAGGATGGTATTGATATTAATGCTGTGTGCATGCATAGGGGCTCATTAATGCAGATATCTGAGATATGCCTGTGCCAATTATTTTTAAACTTGGTACAAGGATACTACACTATGGTGTATATATGCAGGTCCATTTATATTGGTGTGGCATGCATAAGTAGTGCTAATTTGCATAATGTGGGATGAGAGCGCGGTTTCTGTACGACTGTGCCACATTTGATGAAACTTTTTGCAGATCTTTTTCACACAGAGTTCTAATATCTATCAATGACATATGTTAGTATTGCATCAATTAATTGTTAATTTGCATATTTGATGAATTTTTGCAATTAGGGTGATGTCTAGAATATACTGCAACAGATTTAATGAAACAAATGGTACAAATCTTAAGCACATAGCCCTACAATAGTGTACAAAGACACTTAGCAGTATCATGTTAATTAATTGCTAATTTGCATATTTCGTTCCTTTTCCTAATTAGTGGGCTATCTCCAGAAATACTGTTTTTAAATTTTATGAAACGTGATGCAGATGTTGATCTGTCAGTATTATAATACTATGTGAACACATTAAGGAGTATCATGTCAATTAATTGCTAATTTACATATTTAATGAACTTTCATAATTATTGTCATATGTCTAGTAATGCTGCATAAAATTTAATGAAATGGTGCAGATTTTTTCCTTCCATTAGTCAAATGGCATGTAAAGATATGTAGCATTTTGTTATCAATTAATTGCTTATTTGCATATTTATTGAATTTTGTAATTATGGTGATATGTCAAGAAATAGTTCAACAAATTTCATGACACTTGGTACAGATGTTGAGCTCATATTGCTTTAACAGTGAAAAAGACTGTCAAATTAATTATCAATGACACTTACTGGTATCATATATATATATATATTAATTAATTGCCAGTAGTTTGCATTTACATAATGGATTTTTGTTTTTAGGGTGATTGTCCAAAGTACGGCACCAAATTTTATGAAATATGGTACCAGTGATAATCTATCAGTGTTTGGATAGGATGCAAAAAATGTTTTGCAGCATCCTGTCGATTAAGTACTAATTGATTCATTTTAATGACCTTTTGCAATTAGTATGGCAGCTTACATAAGTCATATCAGAGGACTTGAATTAAAAGTACCAATTAACAAGTGGGGACTGTGTCATTGTCAATGACTTGTTTGGTTGTGTAATTACTTCATTTGTGGGTGTTTGTCAATATAGTAACAGGCTTTCTGGTGAAGTTGATTTTAATTTTCATACAGATTATTAAAGGGATAGTCCACCCAAATATCAACCTGCCTTTAAAAGTTGAAGGTTATTTTGTAACATATATTTTATGATCAAAAGATGAAAAATGTGTTGTTCATTCTCCTAGAAATTAATGTTTTATTAACTGATGTGTATGACGCCATTTTAGCGATATGGAAGCGCCACCAATCAGAATTCCTGAGAGAGGCTTGATCTTTGATGACGAAAAGTTTCATATTTGTTTAAGGAAGTTAGAGGGTATCGCTAGGGGGTCTGATCTACCGTACGTTTGTATTGAGCTACTGCCCCATGGATACACTTTGCCTTATAACTTTGAACAGGAATTCAGCAATACCGAACTCCAGGATTTCGAACTTGGTGTTTCCGACAAATACACAGACACATCAATAAATTCAAAAGTAAAAGAAGGGCACGTGGCTCCACCTGTTACCGAAGAAAGCTGTACAAGCATGGCTCTTTTGGTAGCTTCATTCACAGTCCCTCTAGAGGGACTGTGCTTCATTATAAGTTACAACGTTACGGGAGGCCATGATCTTCCATATCGCCTGGTGACAAAACGAACTCTAAATTACCGAAAATGATTGTATATTTGGGCAAAACATTTTGATCAGCATTGCAAGCTAGCCGTTATCACTTGAAAAAGAAATGATGTTGGATTTCAAACGCCCGAAGAGAACTGCATGACGACATTGCTCCGCCTATTTAGCTATTGCAATGTTGGTTTTAAAATACGGATAACTCTTTTTATAACAAAGAATGGTTATCGAAAAATTGCCAATTCAAAGTGCTAGTTTTTCAGTTACATATAGAAAAAGAATGAACGAATGACGAGATAATTCCGAGCACCGTTCCCCATTGGGGAGGGAGGAGAGACAAAGCGGACGACCAGAAACGGCTCATCTGTCGACTCTAAATGGAGTTTTCCTTATCTAACAAACAATAGTATACATACACACTTTCATGTTCTCCGGGGCACTAAATTAAACTTCAAACACACTTTCAAGTTCTAGGAGCACTAAATGAAATTTCAACTTATCCTTTCAACGTACAGTCATAAAACACACTAAAATTTTCCTGTTCTCACAACTCACACTGAACTTTAACCCCTTGACTACCAAGGCCAATGTATTCCTATATACCAGGCCCCTTATGTAAATCTTGATAAAATCTGGGGTGTGGTCAATGCATCAACACTGCTTAGAGTAAAAATTAAGTCAGTACCAATATACCATATATTTTCTGAATCCGCGTGAAATTTCCCACTTTCTCATACATAAGTTTTGTATTTCCAGGTCACGTGACTGGTCACATGACTCATCATGTGACCAGAGTTGGCAAAGAATATGCTGGGGAAGAATATTTGAAGCATCAGGACGTCTTTTGAATCCATAAAATGACGCAAATTTGAATACAGTTGCAATTTTCATGGCACTGTCTTTACATATATGTCATAATAACTACCCTTTACTTTATCTGATGTACTTGTTTAAGATTTTTCACACAAAAGGCAGAGTAAATGAACTACAAACATCAGCATCTGACATAATTCTGTATTTGAAAATCAACACATTTTATTTGTAAATACCTGCTTTATGTTTTCCTTAGAGAAACCTGCATCTAAATGATTATGATATATCAAAATATAATTCACAATATTTAAAATACATTTTTGGGAACAACATATCATATGACCAATCACATGACCAGTCATGTGACCACTCATATTGACAATATGGCTGCTATAAAATTTCACTGGGTTATAGTAAAAAATTATATTTCCTCCAGTTTCATTCACAGAAAATTGCTGTTAATAGAACATATTTATATATTAATCATTTGTTTTCAATAAATAAACATTTCACTGAAAAAACAAACCATAAAAATCTGGAAAGTAAATGACATTAACCAGCTTCAAACTACTTTCGTCAGATTCAGTGATAAGCCTGACCTTTTAGGGTCGAGGTCATGGGTCACGACATTTGCTTCCAGATTTTGGCCGTTCTCGGACATCCGGGGGCGCAATCACATTCAGGCCAGGCCAGAATACATCTACCTTAGTCGCGCTGCGTACCGATGCCAAAATTACGGGATTTTTAGGGGAAAAAACAAAGCAAATACGCCTATTTAACTGTGCTGGATATTTCCAGCACTAAAGATATATGGTAATTCAATATTGCGCCAGATATATCCGGCGTTCAAGGTAGTCAAGCGGTTAAACGTAAGTTACCGGTAATTAGAAACCGCCATGGAGGTTGGAAGAGATAGCGAATCCGAGTAACCGTTTTCAGCAACGTCCAGGTGACAGGTCATGGAGATAAAATACCGAAAAAATCACAAACGTGAAAGTCACGACCTCACCACCGGTCATGGAGAAAAAAGTCAGAAAAAATTCAACACTTTACATTCATTACCTGGCGCAAAGTAAAAATGCTGAACGTCACATCCTCTCGACTGGTCGTGAAGAAAAATGACGGAAAAAAATCAACACCTTACAGCCACAACCTATCGACCGGTCGTAGAAAGACAAAAAGAAAAAAAGCTGAAAGCCTTGACATGGTGACCTGTCGTGGAGCAAAATTACTGATAAAAGTCTAAATCTGAAAATCACCACCCCATAACCGGTCTTGGAGAAAATGTAAAAATTCAATGGCACTTTACAGCCACAACCTGGTGACAGATCGTGGAGAGAAAATACAGAAAAACAGTCATAAACTTGAAAGCCACTTCTTCACAGTCCTGGAGAAAAATTACTGAAAAAAGTCTAAAACCTGAAAGCCATGACCTCGCAGTCGGTCTTGGAAAAAAATGTCAGCAAAAATTCAACACTAAAGTTACAGCCACGACCTCGCGACCAGTTGTAGGGAAAAATTACAGAAAAAAGGAATGAAATAAACTACCTTTCGACAGATCGGAAGCGAGAAGATGGCAAAATTAAAAAGTCATGTACTATTATATAGCAATATGGAGAGAAAGCAGCCCTGAGAAAAGTATAAATGCGAATCATGGTTTCTCTATGCTACAAGAGTAATGGTGTCTGAATAGCATGACTGAGAAACGTTAAATATTTTCGATCACATATATTGAGTATCTGATTCCATATTTCCACTCTGGAAATTAAAGTTTTCAGGCTTTAGCTTTAGTTATCATTTGTGCTGCAGAGGTTGAGTGGCGTGTTTGAATTTGCACTCTGATCTTTGCGTAATTACACGGAAATTTCTAGAAACCTTACAACAGAGAGCCTCATTTTCACTACAATCCAAAATGGTCGTACGACCGGTCGTGTAGTGTGCTTATATAAAACGTTGGTTCATTTTGGACCATTCATTTAAATCCATGTGATTAGTTAATTTCGGGAAAATCCTTTGTAATTCTGCACTAGTAACGAAATTCACTTACTGCTTCTTGTATTTATTTACAATTTAGTGGCAAAATTGCTCATTATTTCTTATGATGTCACAATAATATGACTTGCTGCCATGGTATTCGTAGAAAAATTCAACTCACAGCACAGATGCCCGATAATAAAGTTTACTTTGACGTGCCTATTTTTTCTAAAAGGAAGAAAAGACTTATGTCTGAAATTTTTCTGACATCAATCGAAGTTGTCATCTACGCATCTTCTTCTTTCTTGAACTCTTTTGCACCAATTCTTGGTTCCAGATAACACATTTCAACATACGGATCATTTCCGGTGACGTGATGTGTGGACACGTTGTTGTGGTTAAACATGCCCGAGCAAAAATAAAACTTTCTGATTTCAACTGATCACGCAAACTTTATCATGTTTTAAATACCAATGCAATGTCATCAAAATAACAAGAATAATAAGTAAACCGCGGAAGTGTCCAAGGCCATTTGAGTGTACACATAACGGACATCCATGATCCACTGAATGTATTTAATTTACATGAACTCTCATGTCGACGCAGGCAATGTCCTTCAAACAACAATTGTACTCCAAAATCTCTTCTTTGTTGCCTTAATCGTCCGATGACAGAAATAATCTACAATTTCTCCCCCAAACAGCGTGTAAAAATGTTGTAAATTTGACCGCTGAAGCAAAGTCATGACTTGGTATGTACTAGAGTTCAAATGCTGGTGTTGGCAAAATTAGCCAATCAAGTGTCTCTCTTCACGACCTGTGATCTTGTAAGGTCGAAGTTCGAATACGTAATAATCTCTGTGACCTGTGACCTGGGATGCTCTCATGGATCTGAAACATCAGTTTCTCGAGAAATGGGAGAGTATATTACCTTTTGACCAACTTTTATGCACTTGAAATCAATCAATTGAAGACATTTGGTGTGAGCTAGGATCCATGGTCTTTGGACATGTGTAATAATGCAAGTAACGATCCTGGTAGCCGACTTTTCTCTGCTATGAGCATACTGGTATGACAGTGTGAATGTTTTTTGGCGGACACATGACAGGTACTTTCAGTGGTTACGACTAGTAAACGGAACAAAAAGTCTTTAACTGGAATTCAAGTACCATTTTTGGATCCTAATCATTTAAAATACGTCCAAGGAAATTGTTTGGATAAATGGCAGCTGAACTAAGTTTCAGTTGACTTGTGATGTTTTTCATTCACGATCCCGGGAAATGTTGCATTGCTTTGATAAATTTGTGCATTCCGTGCGTAACCTAATTCATATGTGTTTAACAACCGACAGTATTTAAAATTTTTTTGAATAAAACAGAAGTAATTTGTCATTTTGTACAATGAACACAGGATACTTAGTTCGATCATTGTTTCAATTCTGTACAAAACAGTGCCATGTGGGACAGCTAAAAAATCTGAACTTCGTACCAACTTGATATGTATTTCACATATATCTACAAGCTTGGTACAAATTTCACAACTACCATGGTGAAAATCCCATAGTGTGTACCAAACTAGTACAAACTTGGTGCACATTTCACATGTTCAATTAAAGTGTGTATCAAATTTGTAACATATATGTACTAATATGTAGCAAGTTTTGATCTTTTCGTACGGGCTTACACCAGATGAGTTGTACAAGTTCATCCGGCTGTTGATTTTTATGGGTCTGGTAAGGCTACCAAACAAGGACTTATTGGAGTGTCCAGTCTTTGTACAGGGGCTGCTGGGCAAGATCCTTCATACCATCTCGCCAACGATTTAAAGCTATCATGGCTTTCTTAAAAATCAGTCACCCAGATCATGAAGATGCAGAGAACAGACCATCTAAAGTTGAGGAACTGTACACACATGTGAAACACATTTGTAAACAATATTTTCAGCCAGGGCGAAACGTGCCTGTGGATGAACGTATGGTGGCTGCAAAAGGTAGGGTCCCTGTGATGCAATTTATGAGGGATAAACCAAAAGGGATTTGGAATTAAGTTATGGGTACTTGCAGATGCTGCAACAGGTTATACCTTTGAATTTGATATTTATTTAAGCAAGAGGGAAACAAACACATCAAGGAATGGGTTGGGATATGATGTAGTCATGGGTCTTTGTAGGGATTTGTATAATAATGGTTATCATGTTTATTTTGACAATTTTTGTACTTCCCCAGTGTTATTGCATGATTGGAGGGAACGGGGTGTTCTTGTGTGTGGGACAATAACAAAAAATCGACAGGGTTTTCCAGCTTGTATGAAGGATGTCGGGTGGGAAAGGACTGCAGAAAGGGGATCAATGCGATGGTACAGGGATAAAACAATATGCTTACTTTGCAATGGAAAAGACAATAGAGCTGTGTATATCATGTCAACCATCCATACTGCATCTGAACATACCACAGTACATAGACGTACAAAATCTAGGGAGGGAATGTTACAGAGATTTAAATGAACCAGCCAGTTACAATAAGAGACTATAATAAGTACATGAGGGTGTTGATTTATTAGATCAGCTGATAGGCATGTATACAGTTGTGCATAAATGTACAAAATGGTGGAAAGAATTATTCTTTCATTTTATTGACATAGCTGTCGTAAATTCTTTCAAATTATTTCAACAGTTTCGGGAGGACTTCCCAGAATATGATGAAATGAGGAGACCCCAGGGTTAAAGCCAACGTGAATTTAGGGAAGAAATGATAAGACTGCTTGCAGGCCTTGAGAACTAGATATGAACTGAAAATGCTCACGTGTTTCATTATATTGTAGTTATGTGTAAATTTGAACCTTTGCCACATGTTTGCAACTTCATTGAAAGTGTTATGATCAACATAATGAATAATATTCGCCACAGATTAATTCTAAATCCAAGTATATATCCCCAATCGGGAAAGTTCATTAAAATATGCAAATTAGGAATTGACTGAAATGTTCTCATTAAATATGCAAATGAGGATTTGGCTGAAGTAAAAATGTTAAATGACTTTCAATGTTGTATCATAGTATCTTTAATGTACATAGCAAGTTTCGTCAAATATGGTCTAGTCAATACAGATAAATATCCCTAATTAGGAAAGTTCATTAAATTTGCAAATAAGGAATCGACTAAAGTTAAAATGCTTAGTGATTTTCAATGTTTTATCATAGTATCTTTAATGTACATAGCAAAATTCGTCAAATATGGTCTAGTCAATACAGATAAATATCCCTAATTAGGAAAGTTCATTAAATATGTAAATAAGAAATTGGCTGAAGTGAAACTGCTTAATGATTTTCAATAATGTTATATCATAGTATCTTCAATGTACTTAGCGAGTTTCATCAACTTTGGTCAAGTCAATTCAGATATATATATATATATATATATATATATATATATATATATATATATATATATATATATATATATATATATATATATATATATGTATTTATATATATCTATCTAATTAGGAAAGTTTATTAAATACGCAATAAGTATTTGACAAGTAAAAATGCTTAATGACTTTCAAAAATGTTATATCATAGCATCTTTAATGTACATAGCAAGTTTCATCAATTTTGTTGCAGTCAATTCAAATAAATATCCCTAAAGAGATACAACCCAGTCAAAGCACACTGTCCACGGAGGAGGACAAGACACAGAAATTCAGGAAACGACAGCAGGTTACCCCCATGGGACAGGGAGTAACCAACCAGCCTAAAGTTATAACCACTGCTATAATAATAATAATAATAATGATAATATTTTATTGCTTGCTTGTAAATATAGGATTTACATCACATTTGTGGCAATAAAAGTGTGATAACAAAAATAAGTTCAGATTTTTCTCCAATAAAGATAAAGTAAAAGTAATACAGTATAATAGTAGCTAATAATAATATAACTATTTATTTCTTTGTTTATCTAAAGTAAAAATATGATCTGCAATTTGTTCATTAAAAGATAACTCTTGTTAGTAGAGAAATAATCTGATTTTCAGTTGTATTCTTTGGACTTTGTATTTCGGACAGACTAATAAAAAGAGTTTCATCTTCAATACTGTCGTTGTTACATTGATTGCAGTATCTTTCAGTAATTGGGGTTTTTGGAACAGTGTGTCTCCCTTTTTAAATTGCTAGATCATGATTACTTGGTGAGTAATTTTCTTTTCTCACCTTGTAACTGTGTTAACTGGGTTATAATCTAAAATGATGTTTATTTTGGCGTACATTCTTAGTTTACTATTTTCATCAGTGATCAAATTTTTCCAAAAGACCTCATAATTGTTTGTTAAATTTGTTTTCATTACTCCAGTTATAATTTATGGTGTTTAAGTGATGGAGCTTTATCAAGGAGAAAGTCCATTCCATTTTCTTTAATTAAAGCATTTAAACAGTTAAACCAGGATCTATTGTTAGTGTTGTTTTACCATTTGCTCCAGAAAAGCTTCCTTAGCAAGATTACAATGTGGGAGTTGCATAATATGAAGCATAGGCCCTCCAGAAAAACCCCAGTATTTAACAATATTAAGTTTGACCTCAAGTAGAAGTGGAAATTGTCCTAGTTCACCCCTCACAGCGGCATTACAAGCTTGTCTGTTGCACTGTAAAATGTTCTTACAAAATTTGAGGTGAATTTTTTCAATTGCTGATTTATCCCACTTTTTGTAATCCATGAAATCTTGTCCCCAAATCTCTGAGCCGTACAGTAAAACAGGTTTAATGAAAACATTGAATAAATGTAGGGGAGAATGTTATCTTTCTGTTGTGCAATAAGACCCTTTTTAAACTATTCAAAGATTGTCTGCTTTATATCAGCCAAATTTGTAATTGTGTCACTGAAACTACTATTTGATTTAATTGTCAGGCCTAAGTATGTATAGCTCTTAAAGCCGCAATTTTCGATCCCAGTTTTTCGCATTAGTGGAGTTCTCCTCCTAGTCAAACATCTGGCCAGTATGATGTATGATTTCTATAACATTAATTACACAAACTGATCTCAACCTTTTGTCACCTTTTGCTAATCCTGCAAATAGAGTTTATTAAGTGTTTGATTGACGGTCGGTTCAAACCACCAACAGTTGTTGATTCCCCACCACCAACACTCGAATTTCCTAAAAATTGTCTTCCAGTCGCATTAGAAGTTGATTATAACCACAGAGTTTGATCGGCAGCAGGTTCGCGCTGACCGCTTTGCAGTCTGTCTGCGTTTTTGCGGCCTGAAAAAAAAACTAAAAGTGGCATTTTCAGGAGCGTTTCCCCTCGTATTGCCTGTTTGGTCAAGATTTGTTTTCATGTCATTGACATATAAATTGAACAGACTAGGACTTAGAACACAGCCCTGTTTAACTACTTTTTCAACTTTCAGGCTGGGCGAGATAAAATTATTTGTTTTGATGTGTAATGTTGTGTTAGTGTACATGTGTTTTTTAAATCTGTATAATTTGCCATTATATTATTTTTGAGAAGTTTATGTAAAAGACAATCTCTCCATACCAAGTCGAAAGCCTTAGCAAAGTCAACAAAACAAACATAAATATTCTGCTTATTATTGTCTTCAGGATAAATATGTGATCTATTGTGCGATGGTTTTTGCGAAATCCAGCTTGATTATTATGTATAATATGAATGTCATCTAAAAAACTATTTAGCCTTTCATTTAGAATGTAAGAGAGAACTTTACCTACACAGCTTCCGACAGAATGCCCCTATAAAATTTCGGTTCATATCTATCTCCCTTTTTAAATAACTATGTCATCTCGTATTCCAGATGTCTGGAAAGTTGGATGTATCTAAAACTGCATTAAATAATTTAGCTAAGGGTTTATATAGAAAGGAGGAACCATGTACAAAACCTATCAATCCCTGCTGCTTTTTTACTTTTTAAATTTCTAATTGCTGATAACACTTATTTAATTAGTTCCAGAGACCAGCTCTTGAACTGTTAGTTTTTGCTCACTTTCCTTCTTTCTTTCTTACTTTCTCTATTTCTCGTATTACTACCATAGAACATGCTATATACAAATATTACCTTCATTACCCAGAATATATTGCAACACGCTTATGACCTCATCGCTCAGCTTGGATTGGTTTCACGGGCATTTCTTGTTTATTTTTTTTTTTTTTTTTTTTGCATTGCACAAATATCCAATTGCGTTCAGCTATTAATAATTCTAGCTTTCTCTCGCTTTGTTTTTTGTTGCGTTTTTATTTTTATTTTTCTCTAAATACCCGCGGTACGTGGCTATACTGTTACATCATACGCCTTCCATACTGATACTGGTCTGGCAGACATGATGAATTTTTCCTTTGCGATGATTCAAGCATAGCGACCGAACGTGTGTGAGTCACGAGTTTTGGTTGGAATGCACCATGCTCATATGGCTGGTGACACCAACACAGACGACCTCCTAAGACAACGGAGGCTTTGTCTGACCCACAACAAGTAAGTGAAGCCCGTTCGTCATTGAATGTTACCAAAGGGACGGTTAATCCCGGTGAATCAACGTAATTGATTTCTACCGAAGGTTCTAGCCAGCCCGTTTTCACGCAAAGCGAGACCACACAGCCTGTCTCTGGGCAAGCTGCTTCCAGTGCTGGGCAAGCTGCTTCCGGTGCTGGGGGTCCTGGACTTATGCATACTAATCAGGTTGTCCAAGGACCAATCCCGCAACAGAGCAGGATAGTACCAGCTGGAGCACAATCAGGTCATCCTAATTTCAACCAGGCTACAGTAGGTGGGGTCCCTGGTCATATGTATGCTACTCAAGTGAACCAAGGACTTATACCACAACAGGGTATGGCAGGCCAGTCATACTCTGCCCAACCTAGGGATCAGATGGGCCATTCTAACATCAACCAATATTCTACACAGTACCAAGGTTCGATATTTGCCCCTAATGGTCCAAATCAAGGCCCCTACCAAGGGAATTTCCAACAAGCCGGCACGTTTCAGCCGTATGGAAATTATGCTCCCTTTTTCCAACCGGGCACATATTACCAGCATCCACGTTGGAATTACTTTAACCCAGTTGTCCCTGGACAACAGCTACCATACCATCACCCAGTCGGGATGAATGTTACACAGCTGGGGTTTTAACATCCGGGCCTTAATGTGGGTACAGGGCTTCATGTTGAACGCACTTGTCCTGCGGGGCCTAATCCAGTGCAGAACCGCTTGTCTTCGACAGGCAAACAGACTGCCACTTGTTCGACTCATAAGTCGGTTTCCACTGGCAAGGGACGTCGTGGTGTTAAACGCATGCATAGATCTCCTGCTAACGTGAGTCGTCTTGGTGCCCCTTGTGACAGGCTCACTGGGTCGACACATACCGGGCAGCCTAGCGCAATGGGGTTTTCAGCGGTTAGAACCGGTTCTCAGGTGGTGTCCAGTGTTGCAAGAAAGAGCAAATCTCAATCGCATGACGCTCATAATTGCCACTCGACCCCAGCGCCAAGCAATGAGGATAACGAGGATGGCTTATTGCCCACGTCACACTCTTGCCAAAGTCGAAAGTACCTGCGGTTCTCAATAAATGGAATTATTTACGAGTACATAGTTCACCCATTTGGCCTAGCATCAGCACCTCGCGTATTTACCAGAGTAGTGCTGGAGCTAATAGGGTTCATCCACCGCCAGTCCCGAGTATAGAGAAGTCAACTATTGCCCCTTCACGCGACATGGCGTTTATTGGGATGAGGCTCATTACTCATTCAGGGATTGTTTGCCCAACCGAGGAATGAGTGGACAGACTGTTAGCTGTTATCAACTCTATCCTGCCCCGTCCATCTACCCCGGTCAAGCTCCTGCTGGAAGCTATCTGCATGATGGTCTCTATGCTGGCAATCATCCCCTGGGCGCGCCTACGCCTTCGACCAATTCAGCTTTATTTGTTAGCCCTTTGGTGCCCCACTCGACAGCCAATTACTCACGTTATTCGTGTGAGACCAGCTCTCCGTGCCCACCTAGGGTGGTGGCTGGACACGGAGAATTTGCTGGAGGGTGTTCCCCTGTGGGTACCATTGCCCACTCAGTTTTTGTTCACGGACGCCTCCACCACCGGTTGAGGAGTGCACCTTGAGGAACTGACAGCATCGGGCAGTTGGTTGGAGGACCAACGGGAGCGCCACATCAATTGGCTAGAACTCCAAGTGGTGTTCCTGGCGCTCAAGCGCTTTCAGCTGTCAGTAACCAACCAGCATGTCCTGGTCAATCCAGACAATGCTGCAGTGGTTGCCTACATAAACAAAATGGAAGGGACCTGACCCCCAACACTGTGTTACCTAGCATGGGACTAATTCATGTGGTGCAAGGAACACAACGTCCGCCTTCGGGCTCGTCACCTGCCAGGCAAACGGAATCACATTGCCGACGCCCTGTCTCGAGACCGAAAGGTGATTCCAACGAAATGGGCAATTCCCCAGGAAATTGCCAACTGGATTTTCGCGATTTGGGGAACACCCATGGCAGACTTGTTTGCGATGTTCAAGAACCGCAAACTACCTCTGTTTGTGTCGCCGGTCTTGGACCACAGAGCCTTGGCAGTCAACGCACTGACGATGTCATGGAGGAACCTTCTCCTGTACGCGTTCCCTCCATTGCCTCTCTTGCCGCTAGTTCTACGGAAAATAGCGGACGAGGTAACGACCGTGATACTAGTAGCACCAGCATGGCCCAAGCGGTCATGGTATGCGATGCTGCTGGATCTGTAAGTAGAACGCCTTCTGGAGCTACCCCTCCGCGAGGACCTACTATTTCAAGGTCCACAACTGGTTCATCCCGACCCAGGCGTGTTCAAGCTTCACCCATTCAAGTTGTCAAGCAATCCCTCATTGCGAGCGGATTTTCTCAGGCAGCTGCCGGCACCATTGCTAGACCTCAGAGACCTTGGCAACTTAGGGGGACAAATGGTCAAAATTCTGTGATTGGTGTGGTAAAGAGTGTATTGATCCGCTCAAAGTATCTGTTGGCCAATTAGCAGAATTCTTTCTATGTTTACATAATGACAAAGAATTCTCCCCGAGCACATTGTCTGTTTATCGTACCTCCATTGCAGCGATGATCAGAAGTGTCGGGGCCCAGCTTTTAGTCACAATGCAGCCTTAACTGCAATGCTCAAGAATTTCAAAATTGAGAGACCCCCTTCGCAGCGTTTGGTCCCTCAATGGAGTTCATCTTTGGTTCTGAGTGGTCTACAGCGGCCGCCCTTTGAACTATTGGAATCTATCAGTTTGAAGGCACTTACCCTTAAAGGTCACCTGTTCCAATTTTGCCACAGTTGCCATGGAAAAAGAAAATCTAACCAATCAGATTTTAAACGGGTGGCTGCTTTTAAAAACAGCGCCCTCAGATGCACATTTTGAATACCAGGGAACGCCCCTTTGACCATATATGGGCATATTTAGACTACAGGTGACTGTATATCTTTAAAACTGTTTTTCTTGTGGCATTAGCATCTGGCAGTCTCAGGTGCGAAATTCATGCTTTTGGTGCCACTGATGGTTGTTGACTATAACAAGACAGAAGCAGTCTTGCGTACTAGGCCGGGTTTCTTGGCAAAGAACCAAGTACTGGGTGTTAAAGCCACCCAGTTTACTATTAAAGCTCTTGACTCACTGACAGGCCCAGACTCTCAAGAGCGCCGATTATGCCCGGTTCGTTGTCTTCGTTGGTATTTAAAACGAACCAAGTCCTTTCGTGCAGGGAGAGTTAGACTTTTTCTACCTATTGCCCCCGCTTCCTCACAAGACATTTCCAAGTCAACCATTTCAAATTGGATTACAAAAACAGTCCGTTGGACTTATAATGAAAGTTCAGAAACTGACCATCGCCTTACCAGAGTAACAGCCCATGAGGTTAGGGCTATCTCTTCTTCCCTGGTGTATTTGGCCGGTATTCCTGCGGACGATGTCCTTCGCGCAGGTACATGGCGTTCACCTAACTCATTTGTCAGTTTCTATCTTCGGGACATGGCATCAGAATCGGACGGTTTGTTTTCTCTTGGTCTGCTTTCTGTGGGCCAACAGGTTATTCCTGGTGAAAAATACTCGTTTCCCCGCCTCCTAAGGTCTGTGGGATTCTGTTTTTTCCCGATTGTAGCTGGGTGAGTATTTCAAATAAGCAGAATTGTAGTTTATACCTAAACCAATTTCTGCTATGTAGAAATACTCACCCAGCACACCCGCCCGCCTCCCCACGTGGTGTTTTGTATAACATGTGGAAGTGTGTTACACTAATTTTGCGGGTAATGGGTGTATTGTACCCCTTCAATACTTGGTTAACCGTTTTTCTGGTTGTTTTTGCCCCTGGCGGTTCTTCTAGTAGTTTGGGGAAATTGTCAGTTCCTAACTGTCGTACTCTAACGAGCGTGAACAGTCGCTTACGGAGTATAACTGAGTAACTTAGGGAGTCCAGTGACCTACGTCACAGGAAGTCTAGGCAGGAAGTTCAAGTTTTTAATCTTGCATAAATGGAGCCCAAGGGTTATTTCCCGATAGTAGCTGGGTGAGTATTTCTACATAGCAGAAATAAGTTTAGGTATAAACTACTATTCTGAGGTACTTTTTCACCTTAATGTCAAAGCCTGCCAAATCGACAATTAAAAGTTTGTCTCCGAATTTAGTATCGCCAAAAACAGTAACATAAGGTCCTATTCTGACGTAGGAAATCGACAATTGAAACAGTTTCTCTTCCGAATTAAATACGACCGAAAAACAGTAAAATAGGGCCTGATTTCACGCACTTTCATGATTTAATATGTCAAAGCCAAATGAAATCGGAAGATTGGAACAGTTTCTCTATCGAATATAGTACGACCGGAATATATATATATACGAAACGAAATTCTGAAATAATCAAAGTTTTGTAAACTTTTATAGTATTTTAAATATCATCATGACAAATGCAACTTAAAAACTTATAAAAAGAGATATAAACACAATAGCTTTGTCCATAAACAATAAAAATGTCATTCCGTAAAGTTTGGTTGATCCATGCTTAATAAATTCTGCCAGGGGAGACCTCTGGTCATAGACCTGCCACTAGACTAACCAAACGAAATTCTGAAATAATGATAGTTTTGATTAACTTTTATAGCATTTTAAATATCATGATGATAAATGCCACTTGAAAAAGAGATACAAAAAATAATAGCTGTGTCAGTAAACAATAAAAATATCCATTTCAGTAGTGTTTCGTGGTGGGGTGCATAATAAATTCTGCCAAGGGAGGCACTCAGTTGTAGACCTGCCACTAGACTAACAAAACGAAATTCTGAAAGAATTAAAAGTTTTGATAAACCTTTATAGCATTTTAAATATCATCATGATAAATGCAATTTGGAAATGAGATAAAAAATACAATAGCTGTGTCTGTAAACCATAAAAATTTCAATTCGAAAAAGTTTGGTGATCCGGTATCCATGCTTAATTAATTTTGCCAGGACACCCCTAGTCATAGACCTGCCACTTGACTTTATAACTTTCATGCAACCCAAGTTTAATGCAAGTAAAGAAACAGAAAAGACAATTATATTTTTCATTTATTTGTTTTATTTTTCTGTTACCATCTTCCTCCATTGGCATCTTCTCCTGATATTAAGAAAGTTCCCCTTTGCTCAGAGTTCGGCTTCGAGTTCTAAAACTGGGGAGGTTCATTTTCCGTATATCTAGCGCCCTCTATGGTTTAAATATGCAAGTAACACGGCGGCCTGCATAAGCGATGTTGTCATGTCTTTCATGTACAAGCGTTTTTCTGTCGCCATCGTGTATTTCTAAAGATGAAATCTGCAGCCTGGACCTTCTAAGGTATTGGGAACTAACTTATTTTATTCTGTTTTACCTTAAACAGTCAATGTTTATCATAAATGTCATACAATCCTTGCCATGCAAATTTATGACTGTCGAAAAAATACTCTATCATTTCGACCGTCCAGGTATTTTTTTTTATCAGTTCGTCTTTTCATAAATCATATTTATTTTTCTGGTCGAATTGATGGAGTGACGGTACCTACGTACTACAACGTAGTGACGTTACTGATAGTTAGGCATAGCCAACTAGCTGAAGGCCACTAGCTTGTGATGAACAAATAGTTGTCAAACTAAATTTCTTTCGCATGCAGATTATCAATTTTCATACCCAAAGATTTTGTTTTGTTGTTGCATAGAGTAACTAGGGTTTGAGTGGCAGTTTTAGCACTGTTAATGTTAATTTTTAATCACTCTATTTTTGTGCCAATGTTATTTGTGATTGATCTGTTTAATTGTAGAACCGGTAGATCTACTGCCAGATGATTTTGCCGTTGGAAAAAATGTCCAAACAAAGGATGGCAGAAGGAGTACCTCCAGCGACAAATATAGGAAAGATACACATGTTGCTGCTACTGCTACTATGCTCTGTGTTTGTCTGCATCCGTAGCTTTTTGAAATTGAAAATAAAATGATATATAAAGGGACAGTAGCTGTAACTTCTGATAATAGCCTACTTTAATCATTTTTCATCTGTGTATCAACCATAGTTTCTTCTCAAGCATGTTCAAACACTCAAAATTCAGTTTGAATATGAGACAATCACTCTCAAGTGCATTGTTAATATTGTTGTAGACAACTTAATCCATTAAATTCAGTTTGGCTGTGTTGGATTAGTAATAAACAGAAGGTTGTGAAGTGTCCTTTCCTTTCTCTCAAAGCAACTAAATAGTGTTAAATCAAAGCACACACAAATAGCAGAGTCAATTTATTTGTTGGTGATATTTATTCAACGTTCTATGATATTGTATGTTTGTTTATCTATTTGTTTACTTGTCTTTGTTTATTATTTATTTTTGTATTTGTATGCTTGTTAGCTCACATTTGGTTATACCAATGTGAGATTATCATATAAGCTGAAGTCGGTGGCGTCTGTATGTTTGTGTGTATGTATGTATGTACGTACGTACGGTATGTCCGTCAACTTCAAAAACTCATGAACCGCTGCTGTTTTTAGTGCGGTATTTGGTCTGTAGATGCATCCTGGGCTGTATATGGGATTTTCTTCAAATGAAGGTTGCAGTGCCCAAATTATGCAAATGAGCTTAAAAAATGTGAAAATGGTCAAAAATCAATAACTGAAGAACCGCTTTATTGCTTTGAAAATTAGTATGCAAGTACCTCAGGTAGACCTTATACAGTTTTATGTATATCGTGAAGATATCTTGAATTGTGTATTTTTGCTGAATTTTTTTGGTTATTTTCCTTATTTTAAGTAAAAATTATTCTTCTCTGAAACCGCCAGCCTAGTTTCTCTCAAATTTGGATTCGATGTTTGCAAGGGTGTTACCCTTCTAATTTGTTAAAATTACAACAAAATTGGAAAAATTACTGTTTGGGGGCAATTTTTGTCATTTTTGGTCAAAAAATCGTAACAAATATTTTCTTTTTAAAGCCCCTGGACAGACAGCTTTTATATTTGGTATACAGATGTCCAGGGATGACTATAGTTAGATATGTGGAAGTTGCCCTGAAATATACAAATTTGTATTTTTAAAACAATTTTGTCATTGTTTCATTTGTCGTTCTCAAAATTACTTGTCTGATAGCTTTGTAATTTGGTACAAAAGTCCCGAGGGATATTATTCGATAAATTTTATGTTCAAAGTGTTGGGAAGGCCCAAATTTTTATATTTTAGGTAATTTTCTCAGTTTGTGACCTTAAATGATCTACACCAACCAAGGATATGTTTTGAGACAGTTTTAAAGGCTGTGAACATAATTTTGTCGTATTTAGTACTGATTTGTTGTAAACTTTGATCCAGAAAACAAAGCTGAGGTAATTGTTTTCATTGCGGATCAATTTTTTCAACATTTCCGGGTAAGACATGCAAGAACTGATGAGAAATTTGGATCCAGGATAATTCCAGATGTCGTAATCACCCGCTAAAGTGGAAGGCATTTCACTATCTGTAACTAATTTAAGTGCTGTCTACATTCGAATGATAGCACTCATAGCATTATTGAAAAAATCCTCAGGGTTGTAAATATATTTCCTGCCATCTGGCCTGATGTAAACATGATCAACAAAGGGATGGAACATGTGACATTCAGGAGGGGGTAGGGTCTAGAAGATTGATGAGGTAGCATTACTTTTTACCAGATCCCTTGTACATTTTTCCCTACTCTTTATTTTTTCCCACTCTTGCAAGCCTTCTCTTGCTAATTTTTTGTTGACATTTACTTATGTATGTAGGATCTGCTTGTCCTATTGCTATAGAAATTAATATATATGTTCCTAAAGATGACCACCAGTACCTAAGTTGCAGACCTTATTTGCTTTTGTCATTCTTGTTTTTCTGGTTTAAATATTTGAGTGGACCGATTCAAACTGAATGTGAGCACACTGTCCTTGACGGTATTTTTTGCATGTTTGTTATATATTGATTATTGATTATTTATTTGCTTATTTATTTATTTGTTTGTTTGTTTACCTCCCTGGCCCCCCTGTGGTCTACAGACAGGAAATTTTCAGTATATTAATGCGAATTACCCGTTATTTGTGGAGGTTTTGATTTGAATGTTCATTCAGCAATTAACTGTTCTGCTTTAGAAAACATATGGATCATGGATGTGCAAAATAGTTGAAATTCGACAAAACATTTAAAATGCTTACGTTATAAACTGCCCTTTTACTTGTTGCTAGGCAGATCAGTTTTGTCATTTTACCTTTATTATACAAATCTTTGTCTTTATATAATACAGTAAAACATGTAGTCAACCACAGACTTTCCTCGTCTTTCTAATTTCACAAGTCGACCATCTCCCCTCAAATAAAAAAATAAACTGCATATACACCTTGAGATGGATATCTGCTACCAAATATTTTTGCAAGGAAACAAGAGACCGCTATCAGTTAATATGAAAGGCATAGGACGTCATGGCGCTTTGCAATGCATTGTGGGTAATCAAGGTTAACATTGAATATACTGCCACCTACGACAACGCATTGCAATGCATTATGGGTAATCTACACGGCACCCCCAAGCTTAAAATTGAGCATAGCGCCCCCTAAGATGGTAGTCCATGAAAACAAGGACCAAAACGAGTTTTACACCAGGTCTCTATGGCATATTCATAGACTTTCAAAATAGCAACAATTGTTTAGATTTTGCTGCATGACGTGTCAAATTAAGGTGACCTTTTTAAAGCAGTATTTCTCATCAAAGATGACAAGGAAACCCCCTCATACTATATATTTTCAAAAAGCAGAGACTGATTTTTAGTATGGTAGAAGCAGTTTACATGATGGACGACATGGGTGTGTGTATTTGGGCAAAACTCAATTTTGGTATTTTAATAACATTGATAGGGAGGCCAAAGGGCAAATTGTCAAATTGGCCAAAATGCCATTTTTTCATATTCATAAAAGTAAAAATAAAGGCATTATTCCATATTTTGTATTTATTTCACAATATTTGAATAGAGGCTTATTGACTGAATAAAACGGATGATTACTGAAATGCAAATTTTTCTTAAAAATTTGGGTCGAAAATGAGTGTTTTCGCTAATTTAGAAAGTTGCTTTTGTAAAATGCAGGTCAATAATAAAATGTTAGCAATGTCTTTCTCATCTTTCTTCTCTTTTTTTGTCTAAGAAATATCATTAACAACAAGATTAAGTGTGATTTTTTGTTGATGACAGCCTTCAAGAGTTAATCTTGAGTGTGTAAATCTGGAAATTGATGATATTTGTCATTTTTCCTACCACAGAAATTACATAGAAAATAAGTGTGAAGGTCAGTTTTTGAAAAAATACAATTCAAAAACCAAAATTTCTGGCCAAATGGTGCCTTTGACTGTAAATCAAGAGAAAACGAAGGATATTACCCCCAAAGTTTTGTTTTTTCCCAAATTCTGCTTTTTTGAGGTTTGTGAGGAAAAAGTGCTCTAATATCTTCAATTTTTATCAACATAAATAATAACGGTAACAGGCATTTAAGATGACCAAAACTCAACAAATAATACTTATTGCTGTTTAGAGTTGAACTGTATGAAAAATATCTTAAATAAAAATGATTATGTGGACAAAAACCGGGCTTGAAAACTGTTAATTTGCTCAATTTTTCTGTGATGTTTGTTATTTCTTTTCTCCAATGATGCATAGTCAATACACAGCATTTCAAATACAGTAAAATCACATTTTTTCCAAATTCAAGTTACATGGCTAGACTATAACAGCACATATAATTAACCTATTATGGTTGCTTTTATCAACTGTGGTCACATGACTCATTAATATGCAAATATACAAATGATCCATTTTGGATTACTTAAAGAACAGTTCACAGATTTCATTGCTCCTTTGTCATATTCAAATCCCAAATACTGTTACATGTATGACAATAGTATAAATTTTAACTGCAGCAGATATTGTATTAAATGTATTAGGTGCAATATAAGAGTGCAAGTACAAACATTCAGTTAAAACTCTTGTCAGAGTAGTGAAAGTTGCTAATGATATTCAGATAACAGCCCAACTCAGAGTGAGTTGTATTTCAAATACCCATATTGGTACATGATCATTACTTTGGCTACCTTCTACGGACTTCATAAAATGAAAAATAATATGTAGACACATTCTCTCACACACTCACACCCATATAATGCATAAATATTTCAATGTCTGTGGGCTTGAAACCTTGTTTGTAAATGACATTCCAATATAAGGCAACAAACCCATCAACGAACTTATGTACTATGATGTACGATATAACCCTTAAGTAATACAGCTTGAGACATTTGTTGTTTAAATTGATTTGACTGTATTTATGATATAATCTAAAAGATACACAGCTGGAGAAATATTTATTTAAACTGACTTGATTGTATTTGCTTCAAAAACCTGGCAATCTTTATTTTGCACACAGACCTGAATCACAAATCTGTAAAAAAAAACAGAAAACAATCCAAATATTTTACAAGATTGAATCAATGAATAAAACAAAACACTTATGAGAAGATAATAATTTGCCATGGATTGAAAGGATAAATTAAACAATGATCTACAAAATTCTAACCTATTTTTTGTTTTATTTTGATAGACTAATCAAAATTTCTTTCATGTTTTATAATTGCTATTGCTTGTTATCTCCCATTACATTGATCTCCTCATCTGTTACTGTCCCATGTTGATATGTGAATCAATTCATCCAAACTGTATTTTGTTTGGTTTTACCACACTGCCATCAGGCTGAATTAGCGAGATATTTCACTGACCAATTTCAATTTTGAAAGAAAAAAAAATGTTCGTTATCACAGTACCTTTTTCAAAATCTATCCTCGGAACTGGACAGAAAATCTAATTAAATTTCATATAATTTACTTTTAATCACATTGAAATTACAAAGACATGTCTATATTCTTCAAATATTCACAATATCGGACGATAAGTATCCTTAAGCTTACCTTAAGCTTAAGTGACTGCAATTTGCACAGAGCAACACTATCGCCTAGCAACTCGGGCCTGGTACACATCACTGCAGTCCACATTGCTTCGACTGAACTGAACAAAAAAGTAATAAAACTACAGTAAGGCCAAAGAACTAAAGAAGATGTTTTTGACTGCTCATTAAGGTGTTTAAATTTCATAGGAACGGCTTACAGGTTCACTTGACAAACTTTGACGGGATATAGAGGCGTAATACGTGTGTGAAGTGACCTGGGCACATCGCTCGATCATTCGACAGCTTCTCAGTTTGCCATCGCGATTTTAGCACATGGGTCAGAATATGTGCAAATATCGAGCAATGCAAGAGCATAAAATTCAGAATCTCTTACCGAATACTTAATTTGAACATATTTTTCATAGAATAATTCCTTGCATAGCGCCAAATTCTGTCGTGTTCAGCTTGCATTTACATGCATTCTGTCACCGTAAGACGCCATATTGGATCTCCAAAAGCACTTGCTCGAGCATCATCGCTACCCGAAAATGTGGTCGCGTTTTCTCATTTCCAGATAAAATTGCATAAAATTCATTTATTTGACAGTTAATAATATATTCTATATATTTACGGCCCATTGGGTCGAAGCGAGAAGTCTAAGTCAATGATTTACGGTTTACGGTTTCGGCTTCGTGGAGCGTTCATCCTCCCTGATTTTTCTTGATGGCCTCACAACACTTTATTTTGGTTGTTAAGACATGTATTAAGTGATTTGATTGGTTCAAAATGCGATATTCTTCGAGCGCCAACCAATCGAAAACAGGCTTTTTTAATTGCCGTGTACCCCATCAAGCGAAAGCACGGGCCCCTTACGCCGTAGAGGGCGCATTTTGACACGCGCGCTAAGCATTGGCAAAATTCACAAAATATTCAAAATCGGATGTATTATTTTCGGCGCTCGTGTGACAGAATCATTTATTTTTTGACAACACATTATACAAGGGGGATTTTTAAATCAATTACAATAAAAAATACTGCTTGAAAGGTAATCATTTTACGAATTCAAGACACTGGAATTTCAAGATTTGACCTGTTTTAGTGTGACACAATTTTGGCGAAATCATGATATTTAGTGATGTTTTATTAAAAAGGCTTGACTTTTGTTCAACTTAAAATTTAAACAGCTTACTAAGAAACAGTTTTTCTTTCAAAATCTTAGTTATCAGGTTAATATTTGCTTTCAACTAAAAATGAGACATCCAAAAACATTACTTTGTCATGTGAGACCGATTTAAGCTTTGGTCTCTCTAACATTGATGGCATGATGCTACTTTCTGAAATGTAATATTTAATTTGAAAGAAAAGTATATGTAGAAAAAAACTACTTCTATTGTGCATTATCAATCCTAATTCTAAAATGGCAAGGGTTGAAATTCTGACACTCAAAAAAGTGATTAAAAACACATAATAGTAAAATTACAATGCCTCTTATTCAAAAGTAAGAACTTTATTGCCAAGCAAAATACTTGTACTATTTAAAGAACATAATGTGAAAATTGTGGAAAAATTGGCCCAGCCAGAGTTGAGTTAAATTCTTTGGAAATCTTGAGAATGGGAGAAAAAAGAAGAGCGGAAGTTGGGTGATTTGCATAAATTAACTTTTGTATCATGCATATTATGATTGCTTGACAACCAATATTTAAATCTTGAGTCAACAAATTAATTAAAATTAAATAAATATTCGCAAAAAAGTGATTTTTGAGCAAAGTACGCTGTGTTTGGTGCAGCTCCCCCTCAATTACCCATCTCCGCCAACGGGGGTTAAAAGCCTGTTGCCAAAGGGATTTTCATGAGCTTAGACAAGGGATGGATTAGTATGAAAAAAATTGTTGCCAAGTTTTATATCACTATCTTGCTGCGAATCCGTAGCCTCTGCCACTCGGGTAGGTTGGTCATTGGAGCCCCACTCCCAGCAGAACACGTCAAGGAGTGGCAGGGCTCGTTTTCGCAGCAAATCACTATCAAGCTTTGTGTGTGATATTCCTGCTGGAAATTTTAATGAGTGTATTTATATTTCAGTCTCAATTACACTCTTTTGCATCTAACATCGAACGCTCAACTTCATGTGAATATTGATACATCTCATGAATTCATCAGTGTGTTTCCTTGGAAACTTCATGAGTTGATAGGGAAGTTTCCTAAGCAGTTCCAGACGCTGCCGCGCTGGCGATAAGTTTATGTAAACATGTAGATACTGTGTAGCTGACTGTGGGCACCTAACTGACTGACGTAAACGTCATACACCTAGCTGCATTACATGTAATACGTACGGTTACATTAGCGATTCCTGTGATTTGTTCAAAAATAATGGGCAATATTATGCAGTGAGATTAAAACATAAGTTTCAGCCAAGTAAAATTTATGCGTGAATTTCAATATAACAACTGCAATGCGAATATTGTACATGATAACAACAGTCGCGGTTACAAAAATAGTTTGGCGGCATAGTTGACAATTGCAACATTGTACAAGTGCCTGTCTGCATGCACAGTACACACTTCCTCCGACAAAATGCATTGTGGTTTCCCGATACCATTTCTGACGCGAAGGCGCATCTTAGAACTTCACTTGAAAGGTGTTTCTTATGGTGAAATTGCATCGACGACTGGAATCTCTAAATCAGCAGCGCACAGTGTCTGCTGTAAGTACGAGAGAACAGGGCCTAACAGCCGGTGATAGACCAGTGCTAGAACGCACCAGAGTTGTGGACAACATATCGAGTTCTACAAAAGGCGGTAGCCAAGTATTTACTTACACGAAATCAGAAGAAAACTTTTTGATGATAACGTATGTACGGCCGAAAACGTGCCATCGTATCGCTGACGACAATCCACCGAGCGATAACCAAATACCTGAGCATGAGTCGAAAGAAAATATCGCCGAATCAATGACTCCAGCTATCGAACAATACACACTGGAATTCATAGAAACTGTTTCTGACTACAATATAAATCAAATTCATTGGTTTGATGAGTCTTCGGTGATCCGAACTGCAGCCAATCGTCGTTTTAGACAAGCAGAAATCAGAACACCGGCAGTTGAAATACAACGGCGTGCATCGAACGCTACGTACACGATCAACCTTGCCAGTGCTACGCGCCAGTGAGGAGACAATCCCCGTTTAACCATCAGATCAAGACCACAACCAGACACAGGATGTCGGAGAATAAACGTCGAACTTTATTACGACTGGTACGAGACTAACACAACTATAACATGGCGATGCGGAGAGAGAGAGAGAGAGAGAGAGAGAGAGGGAGAGAGAGGGAGACGCATGCGCATAACAACTAAGTAAAGAGTAAAGAGCCTACGCGAGAGGGCGACATAACAAAGCAACAACACATTGGCTGAGTTCGATTGTTAACCCGAGTAGCGACCCGAGTCGCCTGAGTTGCAACCGAACGTTGCAGAGTTGCTACTCTGATGACGCAAATTACGTCATTTGACCTTTCAACTCAACTCGGGCTTCTCCTGCGTCGGGAGCTGGGTTGGTCGAGTGACAACTCGGCAAAATGGCCGCCAAGCAGATGTAAGTAATAGATATATTTTACTCGTTTACGTCAGTTTCAGGAAAGAAAGTACCAATATTATTAGCTGTGGCTATCGCATGAAGTTGTTAACAATTTCCCTTAACTTTCATAGTGAAAGGTACTTATTGTTTCCGTGTGCAGACGACAAATTCAATTTCTAGCGGTCAAAGTAGTAATGTGTAAAACTATAAAGTTTTATACACAAATTGAAGAAATCAGACCGGACATTTTTCAATATTTTGCTTTGATGAATGCAAAATGATATTCAGACTTGACTTGCTGATGAAAAAGCATTAATTAAAATATTTTTGTATTCGTCTTTGTTTAGTTTCCCGATAGAAATTGTTGATAAACGTGGTGCCTGAACCGTTCCATTTAGGTACAAAAAGATAGAGCTTTGGTGAGTATGAATTACATGTCATTATGATTTAATATTGTAAGCGGAACCAACATTTCACTGCCCGAGATCCATTTCAGCATTCGTCCACCGCATTCTGTTGACGGCATTTAGCATGTTTGTTTACATTTTTGTAATGCGCCCGTGAAAGCAGAGAGAGAGAGAGAGAGAGAGAGAGAGAGAGAGAGAGAGAGAGAGAGAGAGAGAGATTGTCCAGTCAAACCATTTTCACCAACCATAAATCTCATGATTTCTGTAAAACAGATGCTAAAAAACTTGCCAGGTGTACATTTTCAGGGCTTCAAAATCAAAGTGCCCCAATACTTGCCACTCTTGAAATGCATGACAGATCAACAATTTTTGCATTAGGACAGGCTGGTGCTGATGCTGTTGACCTTCAATGTTGATCAGTGTGTGGATAATTATTGTTTGGGCTCAGGAGCCCCTTTGGTGAACAACAATGTTGTATAACCCCTCTTAATTACATTACATGCACAATGATGCAGTATAAACATTAAATTGCGACTCGATCACTGACAATTAGTCACAGTTTCACAGGGGTTTTTTTTGAGGCGCTTTGATTCTGCCATGAAAATGCACACCTTTCATGTTTTTCACGTCAGAGAAATTATGTGATTTATGGTCAGTGAAAATTACTTTCCCCCATGAACCCAACCTAAAGAAGACACATACTACAAAGTCAGCCTTGGTAAACTTTCCCTTAAATTTGATGTATTAAATAAGATATTACTCAGAAAAAGTCAGAGATTGAGTTCTATGTGAACCACCCATAAAAAATATTAATTCTCTATTGAACAATATATTTTGACAGTTGCCAACACAAATCAAGCTATCTTGAATCAGGCTATTGAGGCAAATAATGGAAAACAACAGGAAGGAGATGGAAAACATCAAGACCAACTCTGTCAAGAAAATGCCAACCAAACAAATATAAAGAGAAACAAGACAAAAATCAACACCAACAGAAACACCAACAGGAGCAAGCCCAGCCACCACATGAAAACATACACAGCAAAGATGTTGGTAACTCTTATGACAAAGTTCATATTTGGACTGATCGCGAAGAAAGTTTACTTGTTGAATTACGTTCAGAATATGGAAGATATATTTAGACAGAGTGTTAGACCATGAAAAGTTGTTGCAAAAAATTGTATCTGAAATGAAAGAATCTGGTATCAATATCTCCATAACTCAAGCTAGAGACAAGTGGAAAAATTAAAAAAAAATATACATGGAAGTGATAGATAACAAGAAACGTACAGGCACAGATAGGAAACATGTAGACATGTATATGGAATGAGAGAATCAACTCAGCCAAAAGTTACTATGGATTTTCTTGATTTTGTAAAAAAAGAAATCAAATGAAAGATACTGAAACCAAAACGGTAACAACAACAACAGCACAACATGACACAACAATGACAGAAACAACGACAGGGACAACAACTGAAGTAGCACATGAGACAACTGATAATGCAACAGCACCTCAGATTGTAAAACAGAGAAAACAAATCAGCAAAATGTCTGACAGAATTTACCACAAGGATAAATTGATGGCCACAATGTCTAAACTTGAAAAGAAAAATGATGATCTGTTTGAACTCATGGAACAACAATACAAAGAAAAAAATGAGAATGGATAGAATGTTGGATTGATATGAGCACTCTATCACTAATAAGAATTAAAGATGTAAAATTGTTCAAATTGTAATGAAATCTGTTATCTGATGGTGTTTTCAACATAATCTGGCCCAAAAGGTTAATGCAGTTTACCAAGGAAATAATGATTGTTTTGAATGTGCAGTGATAATTGATCTTGAAAGTATATCTAGTATTGTAAAACACTATGCAATGTATGCGTCAGTGTTAAATTTTAAATGTAATTTTCAGAGATTTTTCATGTTATTTTTTGAATGACGTTATAACCCCCTTTCAGACCTAATCCGAAAATCTAGCAATATATTTATGAAACCTTTGTAATTTTAAAGAAAACCAAAAGATAGAAATGCATCATAATCTTTTGAACACCTATATGTGTGATATTGCCTGGCAAAAAAACCTATGTATTTAACCCTGAAAGGGCAATTCATTGAAGAGCAGTAGCTTGTAATATCATTATAACTTTTTATCATTATGATTGCTTCATATAATGTATAAATTGTGTATTTATTAAATAGTATTAATATATTAAATATTATAAAATATAAAAATTGATGAACTAGTGTCAAATTTTTAAAATACAAATATCAGAGGTTTGTCCTTTCAATGGTCTGGTGACCCTGATATGTTTTGTGGCAAGAAAATGATGTATTTAACCGTCAAAGGGAACCAAGCAATATTATTAATGCCTAATGTTATTTATAAATTGTTAATTTGTGAATTAAAGTTAATATGATATAAACTTAAAATCAATGGTGCAAAGCCCATTTATTTCCTCCTGACCCCCTTTCCCCCAGTCTCAAAAAATAATGGTACTGTAGTGAGCAGCAGAAAAATTGAGAGGGACAGGAGCCATCTGTAGCTTTGATATTTTTTATTGTTTTTTAATCTGCATAACATGTATGCACAGCATTGTTAATGTTGACAGGTGACTTAAACTCTGGTTTACAAATTGATGTTGACACAATGATCATTATTGTCACATTATGCTGAGAGTTGTCTGTCTATGGACGGACAGGGAGTAGAGGTCATGTTGAGAATTCTGTCTATAGACAGAGTAAGGTTAAACTGTAAGATATAGTGGCATGCAGGTGCTGCTGTGCCTGTCACCCTGGCCTTGGAATGAAATGCACACAACCCCATATGCAACTGTATTTTAAAGTAAACCCTTTGTGGGAGAACTGCTGTTGGAAGGGTACAATTTGTACAGTGATTTTGACAATTTTTATTATTTGAAGTAAATTTTGACAAATGAATGATTGATTCATTGCATAATCCCATGACTATGCCCATTTCTTCCACAAGGCCTATGCATAACTGTGTCATACACTGCTGGCTTGGAAAAATAAACTGCAGTTTTAGAAAAACAAGCTGAAAGAAGCTCCCCAAAGGGCTGCATGTATGAGTCAGCGCACCCACTCTGGGTCACATACTTGTGCCCTGTCTAGCCATAGGAACATTGTTCAACCCCCCAAAAATTAATGTCAGTCAAAGAGATTTTTTTATTTCCAAATGGTGGCTCAAAAATGACTCAGAGACAATCTGATCACAAGAAATGACAGACTAGACAAAAGGCCAAAACTTTACAAATATTTTGGCATTATCTCTCCAATTGCCATTCACACCTTTCTCTAATCAAATTTAACAAACAATATACAACCATTGTATCAATAGTAGATATCTATTCCCAAATTTTGTATGTATGATTAATTTTAGCATTGTGATAGGCCCTTTTGTATACTGCTTTGTTTGATCAGGAAAAAGAGTGAAATGGTATACCATTGGAGTGATAGCAATAATCTCCGGAATATTCTACCACATGGAAGTGTGAGAACATTGATCCACAACCACTCAATAAAGACATTTCACAATCAGACAAGTTTTAATTACTTTTATTACCAACACAAGTGAAATTGGCGAAAAATTCCATCTTATCTCTAAAGCTGGTATTTATATATATTCAAAAATATGTTTGTTTTTAATTTCATTAAAAGTAACACTTTTTATAAATATGTACTCATAAAAAGATCATTTATTTTGTTATTAAATATTAATTATTTCAGAGTGTTATCTGAAAATCATGCAAAATTCTAATAAATTTATTTTTTTAATTGACTTCATTCATCATCTGAACATTGGCAATTCCTAAAATTAGACTACTCTTTTTTTTTTATAGGTAAGTTAATAATTTCAGAAACACTTCTATAATAATATTATATTGTTAAATTGCCAAACAATGTTAGCACAGAAAACTCTCAGTGCAAAGCATTCATAAGTTGCTGCCTTCTGGCTACCCCACCTGGTGCATTTATATGAATATTAGGATATTGGTTTGGATCATCGATGTACTGTGGATCCAAATCAATATAATTCTCCACATCATCCTGGTGAATGATGCACAGATTGTGAATGATGCATCCAGCAATGACAGTCTCACACACATATTCTGGATCATGCATTGGCAATTCCCTTAGCCTTCGGACACGCCCCTTTAAATGCCCAATTGATCGCTCAACACTTTGACGGCAGGAGGAAATTGCACGATTGAATCTGCGTTGCTGAATAGTTAGGAAACCATTATCTCTGAAAGGAGTAATAAGCCAGTCTCTCAGAGGGTATGCAGAGTCACCAATGATGTAAGTTCCAGGAGCCATCATCATTTCATTGGTCTCCATTCTTGTAGACAGGGAAGAGTTTCGGAGAACACGAGCGTCATGTGTACAGCCTGGCCATCCAGTGTAGGCATTAGTTATCAACAAGTTATCATCGACAATTACCTGAATAAAAATGAAAAGTATTAAACCTTAACAGATGCACAACTGTCAATGGATAGTAAAGTAAACTACATTATTGATCTGTAAAATTTATTGATTAGCTGTTCATTCCATCATTTTATATTAGTTCAAAAATATTTACAGTATTCTCAAGCTGGGACATAATTGAGTTAATACTTCTGGTCTAATACAATAAAGGAAGAAATGAGTATTCTCAGTTTTGCTCACCTGGAGTTGCATTGATGGATAACCCTTCCTGTTCACATAATCTTGAACTCCACCGATGCAAGCACTCAGTCTGATGTGAGTGCCATCAATAATGCCTGCTATCCCTGGTAAACCATGTTGAAGCTGGAAGTGCTGTGAAATTTCCCTCTGCATATCATGCGTCGGCCATCTGATAACCTGAAAAATATTATTTTATACGTTTTGAGTTTTCATTTGTAGAAAAAAGAGGAGACTGGTAGAAATTGTTTTGCAATATAGAGATGTCAAAGATGCATTACAATGCTGTCTTAACAATTTGATGCTATCAAACAGATTAGTTAAACAGATAGATTTTGTTCTAGGAAACATTTCAAAGCACATTCCGAACATTATTTGTGCTGCAGCAGATAGATTTAAGACTTTGATTTCTGGTATTTAAGCACATTTTTTTTACCTGCTCCAGAGGGAAGTAGCATGCTTTTATTACATTCAAACTTTCAGGTTCCACGACGCTTTTTTCTTTGTTCTCAATTGGTGCAGTGGCCAGCTTCTTTACTCTCCCCAAAGCAAATCAAGTCACGGCTCTCCCCTTTACATGGAAAATGAACCATAAAGTACTTTAAAATTTTACAAATCTGATATGCTGAAAGTTGAACATTTTCCTGAAAATACTTACATCTTTCATCTCAGCAATGACCGCTTTGGTGACACGTTTTATAATGCCATGCACTGTTGACTTTGAGAGGTTGAAAATGTGCCCAACCTCTCGTATAGACTCTTGGTTAACCATATACCATATGAATACAAGAAGCTGTTTCTCTGGAGACACTTGAGACCGTCCACCAGCATGTTCCATCAATAGCAGGTTGGCGATTCTCTCCAGCACGAAAACGAAAATACCCTTGCCAAGCCGGAAGTGCACACAGAAGTCTTGCAAAGAGTATTGTGGCACGACATCTTCTGCAAAATTCCGAATTCGAGGAACAAATTTCCGACGCAAAAATAAACAAGTGAGCGAAACAAAAATGGCAGCGTTGATCCGAAGTTGAAAAAATATACTAGGGTCTAAATCTTCGTTAAAATCTTCAAAAAAATTACGCAAAATGAAAAATTCTTCGAACTCTGTCGCCATATTTGTTTACGAGGGTTGCTAGGGTTTGTCGTTCGTTTCGAATCTCCCGGGTTACATTTCTGCGCATGCTAAGTAGTGTCAAATGACGTAAGCCTTAACTACTCGGGTCACTACTCGGGTCACAATCGAACTCGGCCATAGTGGCGACGGGTACACGGGTGTCGATCATTCCGATATCATTGGCCCATCAAACGGGTTGGAGTTACTTAACTCTTTCGATGAGGCTGTTCAATTAACGGATAATATTGTAAATCCGTGTTTGGCCGTCGGTGACTGTGTGATTATGGATACTTGCGGTTTCCACCACGCGCAATATGTTGAACATTGAATTTCATAATCGTCACTTTCAAGTCAAGACCACAACCAGACACAGGATATCGGAGATAAACGTCGAACTTTATTACGACTGGTACGAGACTAACAACATGGCGATGCGGGGAGAGAGAAAGGGAGACGCATGCGCGTAACAACAAAAGTAAGTAAAGAGTAAAAAGCCGACGCGAGAGGGCGACATAACAAAGCAACAACACATAGTGGCGACGGGTTTACGTACATTTGTGCCGGCGTGAGGAAATGAACCAGTGCGATGATACAAACCACTAAATTAGATTCTCTCGAGGAGTTTCTGTTCTACAAATTACTCAATCGGAGTGTCTCTTGCAAAAATTACTGAATTGGAGTTAGTCTGGACAAAATCACTCAATCAAAGTTTGTCTTGTACAATTCACACAATCAGAATTTTGTTTTGATACAAACCACTCTATTAGATTCCGTCTTGTACATGTTGTACAATTTCACAAATTGCAGTTAGCCTTGTAGAAATCGCTCAATTAGAGTTGGTCTTGTACAAATTGCTGAATTTGAGTTAGTCTTGCATAAATTGCTCACTTGAAGTTTTTCTTGCACGAATCACTCAATTAGATTCTGTTTTGTACAAATAACTCAAAAGCAGTGATAACTCAATCGGAATGTCTCTTGCAAAAATCACTCAGAGTTTTTCTTACAAAAATTGCTGAACTTGAGTTAGTCTTGCATAAATCACTCAATTGAAGTTTGTTTGTACTAATCGCTCAATCGGAGTTTTTCTTGTACAAATCACTCAATTAGAGTTTGTTTTGTACAAATCGCTCGATCAGCTATTGTTTTGATACAAACAACTCAATTAGATTCTGTTTTGTACAAATCACTCAAAAGGAGTTTCTGTTGTACAAATAACTCAATCGTAGCGTCTCTTGCAAAAATCACTCAATTGGAGATTTTTTTCGTAAAAATTGATGAATTTGAGTTAGTCTTGCATAAATCACTCAATTGGAGTTCTTTTTGTACAAATCGCTCAATCAGCTATTGTTTTGATACAAACAACTCAATTAGATTCTGTTTTGTACAAATCACTCAAAAGGAGTTTCTATTGTACAAATAACTCAATCGGAGCGTCTCTTGCAAAAATCACTCAATTGGAGTTTTTTTCGTAAAAATTGATGATTTTGAGTTGGTCTAGCGTAAATCACTCAATTTGAGTGTATCTTTTAAAAGTCACTCAATTAGGGTTTGTCTTGTAAAAATTGCAGAATTTGAGTTACTCTTGTACAAATCACTCAATTAGGGTTTGTCTTGTAAAAATTGCTGAATTTGAGTTAATCTTGCATAAATCACTCAATTGGAGTTTGTTTTGTACAAATCGGCTTAATCGGAGTTTTTCTTTCACAAATCACTCAATTAGAGTTTGTTTTGTACAAATCGCTCGATCAGCTTTTGTTTTGATACAAACCACTCAATTATATTCTGTTTTGTACAAATCACTTAAATGGAGTTTCCGTTGTAAAAATGACTCCATCGGAGCGTCTCTTGCAAAAATCATTGAATTGGAGTTTTTTTCGTTAAAATTGATGAATTTGAGTTAGTCTAGCATAAATCACTCAATTTGAGTTTACCTGCAGAAATGACTCAATTTGAGTTAGTCTTGTACAAATCACTCAGTTACAGTTTGTCTTGTAAAAGTTGCTGTATTTGAGTTAGTGTTGCATAAATCACTCAATTGCAGTTTGTCCTCCACAAATTGCTCAATTGGAGTTTGTCTGGTACAAATCCCCCAATTGGAGTTTTTCCTGCATTTGAGTTAGTCTTGTACAAATCACTCAATCGGGGTTTGTCTTGTAAAAATTGCTGAATTTGAGTTAGTGTTGCATAAATCACTCAATTGCAGTGTCTTCCACAAATCGCTCGATTGGCGTTTGTCTTGTATAAATCCCTCAATTGGAGTTTTTCCTGCACAAATCATTCAATTTAAGTTAGTCTTGTGCAAATCACTCAATTAGAGTTTGTCTTGTAAAACTTGCTGAATATGATTTTTTTTTTTGCACAAATCACTCAATTGGAGTAAGTCTTGAAGAAATCACTCAATTAGAGTTTGTGTTTTAAAAATTGCTGAATTCGAGTTAGTCAAATAAATCACTCAATTAGATTCTGTTTCGTACAAATCACTCAAAAGGAGTTTCTGTTTTTGTACAAATCGCTCAATCAGCTATTGTTTTGATACAAACAACTCAAATAGATTCTGTTTTGTACAAATCACTCAAAAAAGGAGTTTCTGTTGTACAAATAACTCAATCGTAGCGTCTCTTTCAAAAATCATTCAATTGGAGTTTTTTTCGTAAAAATTGATAAATTTGAGTTAGTCTTGCATAAATCACTCAATTGGAGTTCTTTTTGTACAAATCGCTCAATCAGCTATTGTTTTGATACAAACAACTCAATTAGATTCTGTTTTTTACAAATCACTCAAAAGGAGTTTCTGTTGTACAAATAACTCAATCGGAGCGTCTCTTGCAAAAACAGCTCAATTGGAGTTTTTTCGTCAAAGATTCATGAATATAATTTAGTCTAGCATAAATAACTCAATTTGAGTTTATCTTTTAGAAATCGCTCAATTGGAGTTTTTATGCACAACACTCAATTAGAGCTAGTCGTGTACAAATCATTCAATTAGGATTTGTCTTGAAAAAAATGCTGAATTTGAGTAAGTCTTGCATAAATCACTCGATTAGAGTTTTTCTTATAAAAATTGCTGAACTTGAGTAAGTCTTGCATAAATCACTCAATTGAAGTTTGTTTTGTACAAATCACTCGATCGGAGTTTTTCTTGTTCAAATCACTCAATTAGAGTTTGTTTTGTACAAATCGCTCGTTCAGCTATTGTTTTGATACAAACAACTCAATTAGATTCTGTTTTGTACAAATCACTCAAAAGGAGTTTCTGTTGTACAAATAACTCAATCGTAGCGTCTCTTGCAAAAACAACTCAATTGGAGTTTTTTCGTCAAAAATTAATGAATATAAGTTAGTCTAGCATAAATAACTCAATTTGAGTTTATCTTTTAGAAATCGCTCAATTGGAGTTTTTATGCACAACACTCAATTAGAGTTAGTCTTGTACAAATCACTCAATTAGGATTTGTCTTGATAAAATTGCTGAATTTGAGTAAGTCTTGCATAAATCACTCGATTGGAGATAGTCATGTACAAATCTATCAATCAGCTTTTGTTTTGATACAAACCACTCAATTAGATTCTGTTTTGTACAAATCACTCAAAAGGATTTTCTGCTGTACAAATAACTCAATACGAGTTAGCCTTAAACAAATCACTCAATTAGAGTTCACTTGTAAAAATTGCGGAATTTGAGTAAGTCTTGCATAAATCACTCAATTGGAGTTTGTTTTTTGTACAAATCACTCAATCAGCTTTTGTTTTGATACAAACCACTCAATTAGATTCTGTTTTGTACAAATCACTCAAAAGGAGTTTATGTTGCACAAATCACTCAATTAGAGTTAGCCTTGAACAAATCACTCAATTAGAGTTCACTTGTATAAATTGCGGAATTTGAGTAAGTCTTGCATAAATCACTCAATTAGAGTTTGTTTTGTACAAATCGCTCAATCGAAGTTTTTCTTGCATAAATCACTCAGAGTTTGTTTTGTACAAATTCTGTTTTGTACAAATCACTCAAAAGGAGTTTCTGTTGTACAAATAACTCAATCGTAGCGTCTCTTACAAAAATCACTCAATTGGAGTTTTTTTCGTAAAAATTGATGAATTTGAGTTAGTATTGCATAAATCACTCAATTGGAGTTCTTTTTGTACAAATCGCTCAATCAGCTATTGTTTTGATACAAACAACTCAAATAGATTCTGTTTTGTACAAATCACTCAAAAGGAGTTTCTGTTGTACAAATAACTCAATCGTAGCGTCTCTTGCAAAAATCATTCAATTGGAGTTTTTTTCGTAAAAATTGATAAATTTGAGTTAGTCTTGCATAAATCACTCAATTGGAGTTCTTTTTGTACAAATCGCTCAATCAGCTATTGTTTTGATACAAACAACTCAATTAGATTCTGTTTTTTACAAATCACTCAAAAGGAGTTTCTGTTGTACAAATAACTCAATCGGAGCGTCTCTTGCAAAAACAACTCAATTGGAGTTTTTTCGTCAAAAACTCATGAATATAAGTTAGTCTAGCATAAATAACTCAATTTGAGTTTATCTTTTAGAAATCGCTCAATTGGAGTTTTTATGCACAACACTCAATTAGAGTTAGTCTTGTACAAATCACTCAATTAGGATTTGTCTTGATAAAATTGCTGAATTTGAGTAAGTCTTGCATAAATCACTCGATTGGAGATAGTCATGTACAAATCTATCAATCAGCTTTTGTTTTGATACAAACCACTCAATTAGATTCTGTTTTGTACAAATCACTCAAAAGGATTTTCTGCTGTACACATAACTCAATCGGAGTGTCTCTTGCAAAAATCACTCAATTGGAGTTTTTTTTCGTCAAAATTGATGAAATCGAGTTATACTAGCATAAATCACTCAATTTGGGTAAGTTTTGTACAAATCTAACAACTTGGAGTTTTTCCTGCACGAATAATTCAATTGGAATTAGTCTTGAACAAATCACTCAATTAGAGTTTGTCTTGTAAAAATTGCTGAATTTGAGTTAGTCTTGCATAAATCACTCAATTGGAGTTTGTTTTGTACAAATCGCTGAATCAGCTTTTGTTTTGATACAAACCACTCAATGAGATTCTCTTTTGTACAAATCACTCAAAAGGAGTTTATGTTGCACAAATCACTCAATTGGAGTTAGCCTTGAACAAATCACTCAATTAGAGTTCACTTGTAAAAATTGCGGAATTTGAGTAAGTCTTGCATAAATCACTCAATTAGAGTTTGTTTTGTACAAATCGCTCAATCGAAGTTTTTCTTGCATAAATCACTCAATTAGCGTTTGTTTTGTACAAATCGCTCGATCAGCTATTGTTTTGTTACAAACCCTCAATTAGATTCTGTTTTGTACAAATCGCTCAAAAGGAGTTTCTGTTGTACAAATAACTCAATCGGAGTGTCTCTTGCAAAAATAATTCAATCGTAGTTTTTTCGTAAAAATTGATGAATTTGAGTTAGTCTAGCATAAATAACTCAATTTGAGTTTGTTTTGCACAAATCGCTCAATCGAAGTTTTTCTTGAACAAATCATTCAATTAGAGTTTGTTTTGTACAAATCGCTCGATCAACTTTTTGTTTTGATACAAACAACTCTATTAGATTGTTTTGTACAAATCACTTAAATGGAGTTTCCTTTGTACAAATAACTCAATTGGAGCGTCTCTTGCAAAAATCATTGAATTGGAGTTTTTTTCGTAAAAATTGATGACTTTGAGTTAGTCTAGCATAAATCACTCAATTTGAGTTTACCTGCAGATATAACTCAATTTGAGTTAGTCTTGTACAAATCACTCAGTTACAGTTCGTCTTAAAACGGTTTGAGCGATTTGTGTAAAACATGCTGAATTTGATTGAGGTAGTGTTGCATAAATCATTCAATTGCAATTTGCTTTCCACAAATCGCTCAATTCGAGTTTGTCTTGTACAAATCCCTTAATTGGAGTTTTTCCTGCATTTGAGTTAGTCTTGTACAAGTCACTCAATTAGTCTTGTAAAAACTGCTGAATTTGAGTTAGTCTACTCAATCGGAGTTTGTTTTGTACAAATCGCTCAATCAGCTTTTGTTTTGATACAAACCACTCAATTAGATTCTGTTTTGTACAAATATCTCAATTGAAGTTTTCCTTGCATTAATTACTCAATTGGAGTTAGTCTTGTACAAATCACTCAATTAGAGTTCACTTGTAAAAATTGCGGAATTGAGTATGTCTTGCATAAATCACTCAATTAGAGTTTGATTGTACAAATCGCTCAATCGGAGTTTTTCTTTCACAAATCACTCAATTAGAGTTTGTTTTGTACAAATCGTTCGATCAACTTTTGCTTTGATACAAACCACTCAATTACATTCTGTTTTGTACAAATCACTAAAATGGAGTTTCCGTTGTAAAAATGACTCAATCGGAGCGTCTCCTGCAAAAATCAATCAATTGGAGTTTTTTTCATACAAATTGACGAATTTGAGTAAGTCGTGCATAAATCACTCAACTGGAGATTGTTTTGTAGAAATCGCTCAATTGGAGTTTATCTTGCACAAATCATTTAATTAGAGTTTGTTTTGTACAAATTGCTCAGTTGAAATTTTCCTTGCATTAAGCACTCAATTGGAGTTTGTCTTGTACAAATCTAACAATTTGGAGTTTTTCCTGCACGAATAACTCAATTTGAATTAATCTTGAACAAATCAATCAATCGGAGTTTGTCTTGTATAAATCGCTCAATTGGAGTTTGTCTTGTACAAATTGCTCAATTGGAGTTTTTCTTGCAAAAATCATTCAGTTGGAGTTAGTCTTGTACAAATCACTCAATTAGAGTTTGCTTTGTAAAAATTCTTGAATTTGAGTTAGTCTAGCATAAATCACTCAATTGGAGTTTTTGTTTTAAAACTTGCGGAATTTGTGTTAGTCTTACATAAATCGCTCAATCAGAGTTTGCTTTGTACAAATCGCTTAATTTGATTTTTTTTGGCACAAATCACTCAATTGGAGTAAGTCTTGAAGAAATCACTCAATTGGAGTTTTTCTTGTACAAATCGCTCAATTGGAGTTTTTAGTGCACTAATCACTCCATTGGAATTAGTCGGAACAAATCACTCGATTAGAGTTTGTCTTGTAAAATTGCTGAATTTGAGTAAATCGCTCAATTTGAGTTTTTCTTGCTCAAATTACTCAATTGCGGTTAGACTTGTAGATATGTCCAATTAGAGTTTGTCTTGTACAAACCGCTCGATATAGTTTTCCCTACAAAAATCACTGAATTGGAGAAAGTCCTGAATAAATCACTCGATTAGACTTTGTTTGCAATTTGTTGTCCTTTTGAGTGATTTGTACAAAACAAAACCTAATTGAGTGGTTTGTATCAAAACATAAGCTGAATGAGCGACTTGTACATAAAAAAATCTAATTGAGTGATTTGTGCAAGGAAAACTCCAATTGAGCGAATTGTACAAGACAAACTCTAATTGAGTGATTTGTACAAGAATAACTTCAATTGAGTGATTTGTGCAGGAAAAACTCCATTTGAGCGAATTGTATATAGGGATAACTATGGGATATAATTTTTTTCAGGAAACGTCACACGACCTTGACGACCTCTGACTTCAAATATACATATTTGTCCATAACTTATTAATTATGCAATTATACCTGTAATTGAACATGTGATGCACATATCCCATTCTAAACCTACCCAAGCAAGCTGCTTATCTTTTGTTTACCAGAATCACTATGTGACAATGCGCGCGTTTTCTCGAAACCCTTTATTGCTGCTGCGCAGCTATATTTATTATTATTATTGTTCCGGCACCTTTTCATGCTTCCCATTTGAACACCATTATACCAAATGACTTCCAATTCGGAAAAAAGGTAAAACTTAAAGACCTTATTTTTCTATTTTGCTACCAAGGCAACAGGTCACATGACCTGTCGTAAATCTTAAATTCAAACTTTTAAATCCCTCTCATTTGCATAAATATTAATCTATCAAAATCCTGCGATGGCCATGCTCCTTCATGCCAAAAATCAGGGTCACAGATCTTACCGATATAGAGGAGAAGATTTTTTAAAGTATTATTTTTCTGATTTTTCTAGGACTTTTGACCTTCCCTATACCTATGCAGCTACGCGATAGCAAAGGCTTATTCCGGCCTATGTAAGAGTACTAACGGGCTAGTGTCTATTGAACATTGACCAGTGGGGGACAACATTTCACACCAAAATTTTGGGGATGCAAAATGTCCTTTTTTGACAAGATGTCACATGACCAACTATATTTTGCTTCATTTATTATGCAGATATCGCATTCTCAGCAGGCCAATAGAGCTGGAGGTCTGATTTTTGGTATATAGGGATGACTATTGGATACAATTTTTTTAACAAAATGTCACATGACCTCGATGACTTTTGACCTCGAATATACATATATGTCCATAACTCAGTAACCATTAGTGCTACATCCTTCAAATTTGGTATGATGGGACACCTTATGACGACACATCCTGTACCTCAACTATGCGCATATCTAATTTTGGGCAAGCAAAAAGAGCCGGAGGTCTGATTTTTGGTATATAGGGATAACTATAGGATACAATTTTTTTGAGAAAACCTCACATGACCTTGATGACCTTTGACCTCAAATATACATATTTGTCATAACTTAGTAACGACAAGGGCTACACCCTTCATATTTGGTATGATGGGACAGCTTATGAGGACACATCCTGTACCTCATTAATTATGCTCATATTTAATCAATATCGACCAAATCAAATTTCTAAAAGTTGAAACCCCCCTCAATTCATCAATTGTAAAATGTGACCCCCCCCCCCATGAAAAAAAATTTTCATCAGATGTGATTCATTAACCCTTCGCTCCCTGTTGCCATGGGCTGAAAAAGTTTTCTCACATACTAGAGAATCAACATTTTCGGTGATGAAATACAAAAAAAATATTTTTGCACACACATGAACTTGTAATCACTCTAGTCTAATCAAGAGTACATAAATACACAGATTTACCTAGTTTTATATTGGAAAAAATTATTTATAGTTTCCTCTGACAAGATAGTGAATTAACAATTCGGTGAAATTCCAAATCAAATTTCTTGCTCACACATGCACTGGTAACTACCCTAATCTGATCAAGTAAATTAATATCAATAATCAAGAGTCTATAAATACACAGATTTAGCTAGTTTTGTATTTAAGAGAAATTATTCATAGCTTCTCATAGATTATGTATGGAAGACTTGTGTATTTTCTATTTTGCCTGGGAGTTCTTGTGTGTTATCACTGTATATCTAGGGAGTCCAAGACGGGAACTTTCCAGAGAGTGTTTTACGTTGCATGCTGCACTGGCACTGGAAGGTTTGAGTGTCAGCGTGTGCTTTTTAAGTCAGATATTTCTCTATTTTGAGTTTTACTCAAGTCAGCAGATATGTAAAGAAACCGGTGAGTGGCAGAGATCGGACTGTTTATTTAAACCCTACGCCATCCTCTACTTTAGTCGATCGAACGAACATTGCTCACACAAGTGAAAGCCGTGCCGTATATTTGCAATACGCACTGCACGCTGAGATGATAGTATCACCACAAGTTGAAAGCTGATCTTTCTGCAGCAAATTGTGTGTTAACTGCGAACTTTATTCCGTTTATGAGTTCAGTCAGATGTCTGAGAATTGTCATGAGAACATTATTTATGATTGTTCCACTGAACTTTTTTCGATGAGTGGAGTTAGCAGAGGAAGACCAGATTAGTTCGGCATGTCCCGACCGGAAGTAAACAAAGATCTAAGATGGCTGCTCCCGTGGTAGCTGAACTGGACGCTGCTTAGCAGTGAATTGCGTGTGCTGTCGCCGACTTTCATGTGCAGACATTTCACCGGACTTACAATTGTGCTCATCATCGAACATTAGTTAAAGTCGCGTTTGAACTATATGTGTTTCCGAGCCGCGTGGTCAAGTCTGAGGTACCTCTGCGGCAACTTTAAGTTTTCCATAGAAATTGTTAAGCATTTAGAAAGGGTTTGAACAGAGTTTTTGTTCTGAAAGTGTGTTCGACTCCTGCCGTCGGGAGGTCGATTAGTACGGTTATTGTTACCATTGGAATAATATTTATAGTTTTGAAGTACGGTTTTACCATTTTATATGTAGACCCAGATATTTGACACAATATAGTAATATACAGAAGTTGTTTGTTACATTATATGACTGTGTGTTGGTTCCTCATTTCATGCCCCATGCTCTGTAGCCCTGCGTAGAGGTCTGTGCACGTGTGTTCCCAGCATTATATGGCCTCTGTAACCTCCACAAATGTAATAATCTCCACAAATGTAATATCAACCACAATTGTAATAAAATCAACCACAAATGTAATAAAATAGTCAACCATTAATGTAACAACCCGCAACCACAAATGTAATAAACAAATTAACCATAAATGTAATAAAACTCAACCATAAATGTAATAAACTTGAACTTGCATATGTGATCATTTGTTTATCAATGCCCTGAGTAAATAATAACTTTAAACATAGGGCCAAAGTCCCTGAAGCTACTATAGACATGGATACAAAATTAAGTATTTCCTGACTGTATGAAATTATCTCACTAAGGTCATCCTACTGACAAGTAAACTAAATATTAAAGCTGTCTGACCAGCGGTTTTGAAAGAACAAGCAACTCAACAGTTGACAGAGCTCTGTTGAGTTATGTAGAGAATAACCTTTTGTGACACATGTATTGATGAAGAAGGTGGATACCTTTGATTAACATTGTGAGTTCTGTTTAATAAGTTGAGACTGTACATACTCAGAGAAAGCACACTGAAGAGACAAGGTTTGAAACTTAAGAAGTTCAAGGTCATCAAAAGCATTATAAGGAATCATGTTACACTTTCATTGCACTGTTTACACAGATTGCGTAATTGCTATAAATAGCACATGAGGAATCTTTATACAGCCCAGCTTTACCATAAAAACCCTATCACTTTGACCACTCTTTTAATTGACCACTCTATTTTTTTCCTCAAAAAGTAATTTTATTTTATCCTTACCAAGTCAACCATAAATGGAAATTAGAACTTTCTCTATCTCTATCTCTATTGACTATTTTGAGCAATTTCTTTTAGATAACATACAGGGCACAATAAATGACGGTTCAGAATATGTCAAAGTTGGGATTCAGGAAAGTTGCCTTTACATGTTTTAATCCTCCAAGATGGTAAGCATTTCACTATGAACTGTCAAAAAAAGTTGAACTTTCTGATAATTCTACACTAAAATTATTTTGGCTTTGATGATTTCCTAATTAATTCAATTATTTAAAATCATATTAATTATTTTTTTCTGAGTGAATTGATAGGTTTTATACAGTACAAGAATTACATACAATGTAAGTCAAATTTGTGACCAAAAATGACAAAAAAATTCCTTAAAAATACACATTTGCATATTTCATCACAATTTGAACAAATCTAAGTTGGGTTACCCCTAGGGACCTGTATACCAAATAACAAAGCTGTCTGACCAGCGGTTATGAAGAAGAAGATTTTTACCAAAACACCTTTTTTGGCATTAATTTGCCTATTTTCAACAATATCAAAAAATTAAAAAAATAGTTCTCAAAATCATATTTTTCATCTACACAACAAATATCAAATCAGTAAGTACTGCGGTTCTCAAGATATTTGAGTGGACGGACGCCTCACAAACGGACATACATACATACATACATACATACAGACTGACGACGGACGCCGGACGGATACCCATCCCAATAGCTTCTATAGACTATAGTCTATAGTAGCTAATAAAACTAGTGTAATGTTATTGCATACTTTCCTGAAACTAGGTTTCCTTTCCGAAACACAGAATAGAATACTTTGAGAACGCTATCGAAACGGCGAGGTATACTGATCAAACCGTTAGATAATGGAACTGGAACAGCAGTTCTATACACTGATAATTACATAATACGGAAGCGTCAAAATAACTCGTCAACCAGTGATACCACACAATGTTTATGACAGATGACTCAGAACAAATAACAGAGAAATATAAAACCTTATAACAGAAACTTACGACACAAAACATGTTGACGAGAACATATATTTCAATCTAGTACAAAACAATACGAACACTACCTTGAACACAGTAGAACAAAATTAGACCCTGGCATCCCTAGTGAAGGAACAAACTTCAAGTGGTACAATATAGGAATACAGACAATCTATCGATTATTCCACACAATTTATCCACTGAAGACGAATTTGAGGAGATTGATTAAGAAAGTACGGCAATTTTCGAAAAAAAACGGCGTTAAAGGATCGTAGTGTTATACAGTCTTCCCCACTCTGGAGTAGAGACTGCACTGACACTCAGATTACAGCTGTGTCTAGCCATGGCCAGTCAGTTCTGTACACAAAACAGGGAAACGTAAAATACACTTTCAAATATGCAAAACACACTAAACGCAAACAATTAAGAAATGAATAATGTGTGGAGTTGCTTTCTTTATTACATAGATCAATATTTAAGGGCTAATTCCTCAATCGCAACGACAAAATAGATTTATTACATTTATGGTTGACAAGTATTACATTTATGGGTGATTTTTTTATTACATTTATGGTTACCATTTATTACATTTGTGGTTGGGTGTTTTTATTACATTTATGGTTGATTTTTGTTACATTTATGGGCGATATTACATTTATGGGTGCATTTTATTACAATTGTGATTGATATTACATTTGTGGAGATTATTACATTTGTGGAGGTTACAGCCTCTTCCACAGCCCTGCAATGGTCTATGAAGAGAACTGAGGTCTCTGCGGCCTGGATCTTGACCGCACTGAAGACTAAACAGTCTTTTTGGCCGAAATTCTGCTCTATTGGGGCAAAATCCTTTCCCTGCCTACCTTTACCTCCTAACCAATCCCAGAAAAGATGCGATTGACTTCTTCTATTGTCCAAAACCGCTCATTTTCTGAAACATAACGTACTCGACAAGTTGTTTACCCATGGAGCTCCCCATTTTGAATCTCGCTGCAGAGACCCCAGTTATCTCCACAGACCGTTGCAAGGCTGTGGTGGAGGCCGTATAACGCCAGGAACACACAGACTACATGCTCTGTTGCTGCTCTAGAGAGGTTAACGCCAGTCTCGGACTTGTTGGCCCAGCTAGAGAAATAAATTTGGCTGAGCTTTGGTCGGTTATCATTCTGCTGTCTCGAAACATCGGTTACACAAGCAACATTTCGGTGAAATTCCAAAGTCAATTTTGTTTTCCATAACTCAATACAAACCTTTGTAAAATTTGACACCCCCCTTTCAATCATTGATTGTAAAACTTGACCCAACTAAAAAGCAGTTTTGTAAAAGTCACCCCCCTTGATTTCCACCGACCCCCTCTCTGTAAAAAGACGAATGCTCCCTTTTTTTTCTGATTTTTCATTGACCTTTGACCTCCCCTATACCTTTGCAGCTAAGCTATGGCAATGGCTTATTCTGGCCTATGTTAAAGTCCGAGAATGCCCGCGTCTATTCGACAATGACAAGTAGGGGACCTATTGCACTCCACAGTTTTTGGGATACCACTTGACCTTTGACCTTGGCATATTCCTGCAACTCATTTATTATGCATATATGTACCTAATTCTGGGCATAAAAATAGAGCTTGATGTCTGATTTTTGGTATATAGGGATAACTATGAGATACAATTTCTTTGGCAAAATATCACATGACCTGGAGGCTCTCTGACCCAAAATATACATATATATCCATAACTTAATAACAACAAGTGCCACACCCTTCATATTTGGTATTATGGGACGACTTATGACGACATATCCTGTGCCTCATTAATTATGCACATATCTAATTTTTTGCAAGCCAATGGAGCTTGATGTCTGATTTTTGGTAGATAGGGATAACTATGACATTCAATTCTTTTTACAAAATGGCAAATCACCTCGATGACCTTTGACTTCGATTTCACAAATACTATCATAGCCCTCCCTCTTATTGCATATATATTTCTCTCTTGCCTCTGTTGACCAAAATGTCTCCAAACCCGGTCATTGCTGCTTTGCAGCAATATTTATTATTATTATTATTTATTGCTAATGTTGCCTTTTTTAGTTTTTCTTGTCCGACATTTAACTTCGTTCGCATTTCATACGACTTTTTGAAAGAAAATTTGTACATTTTTGTCTTTATTTACTTTTCTAACGGGAGATTGGTAGTACTGCAGCGGCATACCTGACGGCTTCTGCCTGTATATGACCATTGAAATTGTCGTACTTTAGGTAGGGAAGATAGTCAGCTGTTTATTGGGCACTTGTCACACGCTGCCCCCATAGAGCCAGTCAATTTCACGAACCATATTGTCAATTCAGATTGTCAATTCTTTTTGCGGGTAAAACTTTCACTAACTGCTCACTGACGGTCATTCCGATCTACATTCTTTGGTATGGAAAATGGCCACCCTTTTCCGGGCACACTTGTGTTCTGCTGCGCGTTGACAGCGATTCCAATCAAGGCGCTTCTTATACGGGAAATTTTCAATATCTTTCAGGGCATACCTGTCTCTGGCAGCCTATTCAGTGGAATTACAATCGTCGCACTTTAAGTACGTGTAATTTGTGGCAATTCAATGATTGCACCTGTCGTCCAATCGGAATGACCGTCAGCGGACAGTTAGTGAAAGTTTTACCCGCAAAAAGGATTGACAATCTGCTCTACCATAGGGTCGTGAAATTGACTGACTCTATGGGGGCAGCGTGTGACAAGTGCCCAATAAACAACTGGCTATCTCCCGTACCTAAAGTACGACAATTTCAATGGTCATATACAGGCAGAAAAAGTCAAGTAGGCCGCTGCAGTACTACCAATCGCCCGTTCGAAAAGTAACTAAAGACAAAAATGTACAAATTTTGTTCTGCGTCAACATTTACCGCAGATGGAACAATCTATACCTGGCAAACATGAATTAAGATTGATTTTTTTCTTTACGAAATTTACATTTCAATGAGTCAGCATAAATGTAATGGGATAAATGCGTAGTGATGTGTTGGACTGGCACGGTTCTACGGGGATTTTAATATTCTCCCCGAGGCAGTTTACGGCCGAGCTGATAGAAGCTTACTAACTTCTCGTACTGCTCCTGAGTGGTCTAACAAAGTCATGTCAGAACGGATGTAGGCCTATGTTGTCGAGTATCAGGAATAAGGGGACAATATGCTCGGTAAGGTTTGGCAATGCTGACCGCTAAAAGTGGCGAGGACTACAAAGTCGGACGGCGGAATCAGTGACAGCTGTATCCGATAAAGAATAGACAATTTTCCGTACAGATGAGAGTGAATAATAGATGTCAGCGTCAGGACCAGGGTAGCCTATTGTGCGGTAAAACACTGACAAACTTCTGTACCCCAAGTACGGTTATTTGAATGTCAGACGGTGGCGACTTGACGACAGATGCACTCATTCAATTGCCACAAATTACACGTACTTAAAGTGCGACGATTGTAATTCCACTGAATAGGCTGCCAGAGACAGGTATGCCCTGAAAGATATTGAAAATTTCCCGTATAAAGAAGCGCCTTGATTGGATCGCTGTCAAAGCGCAGCAGAACACAAGTGTGCCCGGAAAAGGGTGGCCATTTTCCATACCAAAGAATGTAGATCGGAATGACCGTCAGTGAGTAGTTAGTGAAAGTTTTACCCGCAAAAAGAATTGACAATCTGAATTGACAATATGGTTCGTGAAATTGACTGGCTCTATGGGGGCAGCGTGTGACAAGTGCCCAATAAACAGCTGACTATCTTCCCTACCTAAAGTACGACAATTTCAATGGTCATATACAGGCAGAAGCCGTCAGGTATGCCGCTGCAGTACTACCAATCTCCCGTTAGAAAAGTAAATAAAGACAAAAATGTACAAATGTTCTTTCAAAAAGTCGTATGAAATGCGAACGAAGTTAATTCGGATAGTTTTCAATCGGATTCGAACCCACAATATACGGCATCAGTCGCCTAGCTGAGAGGCCACTGACAGAACCACTCGGCTAAATCTCCACTCCCAAAAAAGAGTGGTTCAATAGCCGGCTAAGTTGTTACATTTTTCTGACTGCGACCGCTCAACACGTTGTAGAGTTCGTGAAGCACTCACGCACGCATGCTCACTATCATACATCGCACATACACACTTTATCGAAGCGAAGAAACGAATTTCATCGCTTTAAATGTCGGACAAGTAAAACTAAGAAAGAACTAAGAAAGGCAACATTAGCAATAAATAATAATAATAATAAATATAGCTGCAAAGCAGCAATGACCGGGATTGGAGACATTTTGGTCAACAGAGTCAATAGAGAAATATATATGCAATAAGAGGGAGGGCTATGGTGGTATTTGTGAAATCGAAGTCAAAGGTCATCGAGGTGATTTGCCATTTTGTATAAAGGATTGAATGTCAAAGTTATCCCTATCTACCGAAAATCAGACCTCAAGCTCAATTGGCATGCAAAAAATTAAATATGTGCATAATTAATGAAGTACAGGATATGTCGTCATAAGGTATCCCATCATACGAAATATGAAGGGTGTAGCCCTTGTGGTTACTGAGTTATAGACATATATGTATATTTGCGGTCCAGGGTCAAGATCACGTGATATTTTGTCAAAAAAATTATATTCCATGGTTATCCCTATATACCAAAATCAGACCTAAAGCTCCATTGGCTTGCCGTGGAATTGGATATGTGCATAGTTAATGAGGTAAAGGATATGTCGTCATAAGGTCTCCCATCATACCAAATATGAAGAATGTAGCACTTGTGGTTACTGAGTTTTGAACATATATGTATATTTGAGGTCAAAGGTCGTCGATGTCACGTGACGTTTTGTAAAAAACATTGTATCCAATTGTTATCCCTATGTATCAAAAATCAGATGTCTAGCTCTATCGGCTTGCTCAGAATTAGATATGTGCATAATTATTGAGGTAGAGGATGTATCGTCATGAGGTCTCCCATCATACCAAATATGAAAGGTGTAGTACTTGTGGTTACTGAGTTATGAACAAATATATATATTTGAGGTCAAAGGTCATTGAGGTCACATGATATTTTAAAAAAGAAATTGTATCCCATAGTTATACCTATATACCAAAAATCAGACCTCTAGCTTTATTGGCTGGCTCAGAATTAGATATGTGCATAATTAATGAGGTACAGGATGTGTCGTCATAAGTCGTCCCATCATACCAAATATGAAGGGAATGGCACTTGTGGTTACTAAGTTATGGATATATATGTATATTTTGGGTCAGAGGTCATCCAGGTCATGTGATATTTTTTTAAAGAAATTGTATCTCATAGTTGTCCCTATATACCAAAATTCAGACCTCCAGCTCTATTTTTATGCCCAGAATTAGGTATATGCATAATTAATGAGGTACAGGAAGTGACTGGTCATGTGACATTTTGTTGAAAACTTTGCTCCCATAGTTAGTGGTATGTACAAAAAATCAGACTCATAGCTTCAGTGGGAAACCCAGAATTAGATATGTGCCTAATAAATGAGCTGCAGGAATATGCCAAGGTCAAAGGTCAAGTGGTATCCCAAAAACTGTAGAGTGCAATTGGTCCCCTACTTGTCATTGTCGAATAGATGCTGGCATTCGTGGACTTTAACATAGGCCAGAATGAGCAATTGCCATAGCTTAGCTGCATAGGTATAGGGGAGGTCAAAGGTCAATGAAAAATCAGAAAAATGATACTTTAAAAATCTTCTTCTCAAATTTGGCAGTGCCTATGACCTTGATATTTGGCATGAACGAGCCTAGGCCTATGGTCTACAAAAGTTGTTGAAAGAATTTCAATTGTTTAATTTTTATGCACATGAACGTTTATTTGAAAGTTTATTTTCAATATGGCCGCAAGGTCACCTGACCAATTGTTATGGTAAAGAAGCCAAAAATTACTGGTGAGGAGTTTTACCTATGTGCCAAATTTGAAGTCTCTAGGTACAACAGTTTTTGCATGGCAGTTGCATGTAGAGGACGGAAGAAGAAAAAGAATAATAAATATAGCTGCAAGCGGCGATGGCCGGGTTTCGACACATCTCGCTGTTTGAAATTACAGAAATAGGTATGCGCAGTGTTCCCACATAGTTTTGTTTGCGTCAATTTATAAACCGGAATCTATTGCTCAAAATGACTAGGGGATGACGCCACCAAGAGGACGGAATGGAAATGAAGTCGAAAATGCAGTGTGATTCCAAAGCTTGATTTGGAGTCAAAATGCATCGGCTTTGCATTTTGTTTCAGGTAATTGAACCCTATTGTTTACTGTCAGTGGCATTTACAGCACGTTACAGTAAAGAATTGAACATATCAAACAAGTGTTACCCCTGACTGTCACTAAATATGCATAAAATTCACATCATATGGTGAAATAAATCGCGTGAAGACATTTCTCATATATCTGAAACTGAGTCTACATCTTATAGTTGAAGTTCGACTTCAGGTACGTATGCTTACACGTGTATTTTGTAATGCCAATTAATCCCACATATAAACATTTAGCAAGTTTCACCTTAACTGTAAACTGTGTGTCTTTGTTGTGTGAGGTCCTGTTAAGACTCGACTTTTCTGTTGGCGTGGAATCTATCGGTTTAAAGGAGGCTAGAGAGATTTTGGTGATGGGTTTGCGATCTCCAATATGGCGGCTTAGCGTGGAGGTAGTCAATGGTATAGGCATGTGGCTGCTGGGCCATCTTTGCGTTAATAATATAATATGGCCAAGAACGAGGTCGATGTGGGGAAATAATGTCGCATTTGCACAGTTAGCTAGTCTGTATGTAATCGATAGGTCAGTGTTATGAATCGCCGGGTATATACGTTGTGGTATTGTGGACTGAAATAAATTTGCAAGTTTGACTAATATCATAAATATTGTATCTTCACCTGGTGATGTGTGAATTGTTGACCTTGTTGATGTATTAAATGTGTCGAAGTGCCAAGTTTATTCGGTGGGGTTGTTTTTTGGGCGGTTCGAGTGATTGTAATTGTGTTGGCTGATAAAGTTATGTTGAAAATTATGTTTATTATATTTCGGGTAAGTAGATAACGTTCTGTCTGAGAGTGAATATGGAATGTTTGTAATCATCGGAAAGGTAGGGAGTTAAGAAATCTATATGGCTGCTATACGAACTGACGTACCATGAGGGGAACGCTCCATTAACTTGGACGTACCCGAGTAACCCGAGTTGGTTATCAGAGGATTAATCTCTATGTCAACATATGCGAACAGATTATCTTTAAGTGTAAACAAAACATTAGCACTACCGGAACTACTTTTAGCATGGCCAATGCACGTCGGCGCCTGACTTGATGATGGCCCCCCTGTCCGGCACTCAGGATTTCCAACCAGCGTTAAAAGTGTCGTCCAGCACTTGCTGTTACTTTGAGGTCATCATTTAGTTCAAAAAATTGCATGAAGAGTTTACAAAAACAATGGTACTATAGAGTGCCTTTCAAATAAAATGCTGTTTAAACAATACTAGCAGTTAATTAACGTACGCTGATTTTGCATACGAAAAGCTATTTTTGTATGAATATTTATACCCCTATAAAAGAAAGTACGGTAGCGAAAATCAGCACAACAAAACAGGACTTCAGCACAACAAAACAGGACTTTTACTAAAACGTACTCTTCAATTTCAGTTCAGACTCACATTGCGGAAAGGCGCATGCAATGCAATGAAAGTCACGAGCAAACTTTGGTGTCAACGGATCCAATCTTTGAATTATCAATGAACACTCACTTATTTTTCTGGTCAAAAGCCAAAGGCTACTTGTCCATCGCAACAAGCCTCTCTGTTTGAATCCGCGTGTTCATTTTTAGCCGGATGACGGCCAAATTGACCGGCTACTTCCGTATTTTGGCCGGCTACTTTTCAGCAATGTTTCGCTCTCTAGCCCCGAAATTCTGGTTTTGATAATAATATTTTGATATTTGTTGTCTTGCAAGCCGGAGATAACATTTCAGAAGTGCCTATGTGGCTATATGTAATCTAGCAATTTACGCGGTGAACTTGTTGCTATCTAGTATCAGCCTGTAGTACCGCGATCTGCGAACATGTACTGTACTGGGAATCGCTCTCGAGGTCATCCTTGCTTTCCCGACTACAGCCCGAATTATTCCGACGTTCACATCGGGTGCAGCTTACCATTGGACTGACGTTACGCCCACCAATAGCCGGTCATTTCCGAATAAAGCCGACGTTTGTTTCTCGCAAACGCGAAAGAGAAGTAAGTCTCAAACGCGGAAGAGAAAGTCGACGTTTCAGAGCTTTTGTTTTCTGCGTAAGAGTTGGGCCTTGTCTGATGGGTAGGTTTTTGATCAAATGTAAAGCAACCAAAAGTTTGTGAGTCTCATTTTTCATACTGTTGAAACGCCACGTCAATCCATCCATAATCGATCATAGATCTACATCGCGTTTTGTGGAGGGGCCGTGGTTTAAGCGGAAGGGAAAGTCTACGCGGGAGTCTACGCTTGAAAACGTTGATTTTCTGCGTAAGAGTAGGACTTTGTCTGTTGGTTGCCGGATATTTTAGATCAAATCTAAATAAACAAACAATTACTTGGTCTCATTTTTCGTACTTTTGAAACGCTACGTCGATCATAGTGTCAAATTTCAGGTCGACCACAGTCCCTCTATTGACCGGTCTGAAAACGCCTATTGTAAAAGGTGTCAATCACCTGGACCGCACAGCCAAACCGCGATACGAGGGGCAGTCACGTGATAATGCGTAGCTTGGGTTTGTCCTGCATGCCACAGTCCCCGATGGTGTGTACGCTTTTCTCGAATTTTCGCTGTTTTTGGCTCTATTAAGTGTTCTCTGCGTCTATCTACGACACGAAGACAGAAATCATCATATCATGAAACCGGTGTTTGTTTTTCGTGATCCTTCTGCCATCGTAAATGATGTTAGTGTGCGATAATTTCTGGGGTTGATCGCTGCGAGTGTGTTGACGTAGCACAAGCAACGGCTGGAATCAAACCGGAAAATTTGTCGTCGCTTTCTCTTGCAATGCTAGTATTCAGTGCCTCCAAATATGATAAAATATGTTTTTTGTGTAATATTCTGTGAAATCATGTTTGTTAACTGAGCAGAATAGGAAAGACAACTGCAGAAATGCATGGATAGAGGGACTGTGGGTCGACCGATATTGCATTACGTGTAAGCTTACTGTGTCGCAATCGACTAGTCGACTGCAGGTGTGTTGTACACATACGGTGGTGTTGTACAGGTTGACGTTGGGTGTCGTCAATTTGGAATGTTATCAAACATGAACACTGGAATTTAGCTCTCTTTTTCAATTATATTCAACATCACCAAAAATCAATGGTAAGCTCGCGAATTCGTTTTATTGTGAAATTAATACCGTGAATTAAATCACTGAAAATTGTGCCGTACGCCGACCGGCCTCGTTAACTGCCTCTACTATTTCTCCTTTCTTATAATATGTACGAGTGGCCATCCTGTTTACAGATTCAATTCATTGACTTAAATTCGCTCTATATGAGATGTAATGTCACAGGGATACGCGCAGCTCTTGGAGTCCTTACTCACTCGTTACGTTATTTGCAAGTGCAAGAAAAATCTCGCCACGTGGAAAGAACGTTCCACGCTGTTCTGATCACATTTGCATATATGATCAAGTTACTGAAGTGAAGCGTCCGAAAATAGGAAACTTGAATGAAAATGAACGAAGAACGATATTTTGTTTCACCATATTTCTAAATCTTAGTTTTTAGCCTAAATTAAAGAATAAACTAGATTACTTGCATTGAAAAAAGGGCAGTTCACTTTTCCTGTCAAGCATATGTGTGTGCCCGTGGTATTGAGTGAGTCGTTACAGCCCTGACATTCCTATCATAGCACCAGCTCGATAAGATAATCGCAACAATGGAAAATTAACACCTTGGGTCTTCTGTTTGTCACCCGAGTTGGCAGGCAGCAACTCGGGTTTCAGGTACCATCAAAGTTAATGGAGCCTTCCCCTAATGACTCTCAAAATTTTTTCTTACAACTTTGTATTTCTGACCTTGATGTCAAAAAGTGCAAATAAGTTTTCTAACATTGACTGATATGAGTGTCTGTTGTTTTCACAGAGAGTTATTCAGGTAAAATGTTGTGTATTATGCAGGATATTGTGCCATTGTATTCAGGGTGGTGTTCATCTTGTTCTATCCTTGGTTGGTAACTCTGCTGGTGGACAGAATTGTCCCCGAGGTTATCGTTCGCCCAGTTAAAGCGATGAAATTCGTTTCTTCGCCTCGATAAGGTTTGTATGTGCGATGTCTGATAGTGAGCATGCGTGAGTGCTTCACGAACTCTACAACGTGTAGAGTGGTCTCAGTCAGAAAAATGTAACAACTTAGCCGGCTATTGAACCACTCTTTTTTGGGAGTGGAGATTTAGCCGAGCGGTTCACTCTGTGGCCTCTCCGCTAGGCGACTGATGCCGTATGTTGTGGGTTCGAATCCGATTGAAAACTATCCGTATTTTCTATCCTGGGTTGGTAACTCTGCTGGTGGACAGAATTGTCCCCGAGGTTATCGTTCACCCAGTTAAAGCGATGAAATTCGTTTGTTCGCCTCGATAAGGTTTGTATGTGTGATGTCTGATAGTGAGCATGCGTGCGTGAGTGCTTCACGAACTCTACAACGTGTGGAGTGGTCTCAGTCAGAAAAATGTAACAACTTAGCCGGCTATTGAACCACTCTTTTTTGGGAGTGGAGATTTAGCCGAGCGGTTCTCTCTGTGGCCTCTCCGCTAGGCGACTGATGCCGTATGTTGTGGGTTAGAACCCGATTGAAAACTTGTGTTTACTAGTTTTGAAAATAGATATCGTTGTAGATGTGCTTTTATATTGTATATTTGTGTCGTGAGGTTGTGCTTTTTGTCTGTTGTTAGTTTTCTGTTGCAAGCTTTGTGTTGTATCAGTGGTTGACAAGAGCTTTTTGATGCTTTCTTATCATGTAATCAATAGTGTATTGGTGTGTTGTTGCATTTCTTTATCAAACTGTTTGGTATTTCATTGTTTACTGATGTGTTGTCAGAGCTGTGCTGTGATTTTAAAGGGTAAAGTCAGGTGAATTTGAGGTTGCTGTTTTAATCTGTTCTGTATTTTTGAAGGTTAAATTGAGATGAATTTGAGGTTGCTGTGCTGATTGTGGTGATGAGCAATTTGATTTTCAATGTATGGTAGTTTGTATTTGTATTATGTTTGGCGGTCTTGTGTATAGAACTGATTAGGTGCAGTGTTAGCTATTGGACTGTTTTTTGATTAATCACAAATGTAGTACCTTGAGTAAGTCATGTGTTTACTGTTGACTGTATATTGATGTGGTGTGCAGAAGCATCTGTATGTGGGCCTATTTTGAGAATTGAGAGATTTAAAATCTCAGTGCATCAGCAATGTGTACAGTCGTCAAATATTGCAGGTAAGAAGAGAAAGTTTTGTATTATTATAGCGATTATGGAATGTTAAAAATCAACTGAAGGACAGTGTTTGCTGTTGAAGTTAACCTGAGAAATATTTTTATCATAAGTGCTATATGTTTCTTGGTAAATACTGCTGTGTTAAGAAGGCATGGCTGATTTTTAGCAATTCTTCTAGAATGATGCTGAGTGTAAGGGGGATTTTTGAACAGGTGTGTTACATAAAAGACAAAGAAAGTGACAAATAAATTCAAATGAATTTTTGTAAGAAATTTAAGGTCAGAAGCTGTTGATTTTTTGTGAGGGTAACTGTCATTAAATGTGATGAATACTGTCGTAGTTGCCTTTTTTTGTTGGAAATTGTGTGATAAGACATATAATGCTATACCATTGGAGTGTGAAAAGTGATCTTGAATTGCATTTATCATAAAGTAGTGTGTAGTGTTAAATATGTATGTATGGTAGGGACAACATGGTAGTTTCAGTATGTTTTTTGTATGTAATACGGCTAGTTTACAATCGGATTCGAACCCACAACATACGGCATCAGTCGCCTAGCGGAGAGGCCACAGAGAGAACCACTCGTAATTTGTAATTTGTAATTTGAATAATTTGTAAGTAACTTAAAAAAAATAGTGTCAAGGACAATGTTAATTGCTAATATCACACTAGGAATATACAAATCAAGTTTCAAACCAATCAGATGAGGAATTATACAGAGAAAGATTCATTTGAGAGAAAAGAGCAAAAACTTGACAAAAGACTGTACTTACGTAAATTTCAAGAACCCAAGTTTGAACAAACAAAAATGAATTTGTGTGTCAACTACATGTATTATGGGTTTGATTGCTGTTTATAAGATATTGTGATGATGTGAAGATATATTAAATACACTATTGTACGGCTTTTATCCTGAATGTATCAGTATGTGTGAAAAATGTATTTGATATACTGGGAGCGGTTTGAGTGATGTTGTGATGTTTCTGTGTACTATGATATTGAACAGTGTACTACAAAGTGAAATTGATGATTTGATAATTCTGTTGCTTTTTTTTGTCTTGCAGTTTTTGGAAACCAAAATTTGTCACGGTAAGTGTTGCTGATAGCTACAGCTCAGTCTCCTGCAGGCAAAGTGAGAAACAGGATGCAAATGTGTCAATTAAACCTTAAGATATTTTCAGTTTACTTGTGTAATTTTCATGTTAATTCAGCTGATTAATTGTAATAAATTGCATTGATTGTAAGGGCTTGAAAATGTATCTGATGCTAGTATTACACTGAATGATGTAATGAATGAAGGCATGTTTATTTAGGCCATCGTTTAATCATAGTCAGCTCTTTATTGGGCACTTGTCACAAGCTGGCCGCTAAGAGTCACTAAATTTAACGGCCGACTTTCTAGTCCTCGCCACTTTTAGTGGTGGGCATTGCCAAACACTACCGAGCATATTGGTCACTTTATTCCTGATACAAGACAACATAGCACTACATCCGTTCTATCATGACGTTTTTTGACCACTTCTAAGCAGTAAGAGACTTTAATAGGCTTCTATCATCTCGGCCGAAAACTGCCTCGGGGAGAATATTAAAATGCCCTTAGAACCCTGCCAGTCCAACGTACATATCACAAGGCATTTCCGTTATTACATTTATGCTGAGTCATTGAATGGTAAATTTTCTATAAAAAAGAAAATCAATCTATTTTCATGTTTGCCAGAAATAGATTGTTCCATCTGTGGTAATTGTAGACGCAGAATAAAATTTGTACATTTTTGTCTTTATTTACTTTTCTGACAGGCGATGGGTAGTACTCTACTGGCAAACTCAAAGACTTCTGAATATGTATAACCATTGAAATTGCCGTACTTTAGGTAGGGAATATAGTCAGCTCTTTATTTGGCACTTGTCACAAGCTGCCCGTTAAGAGTCACTAAATTTAACGGCCGACTTTCTAGTCCTCGCCACTTTTAGTGGTCGGCATTGCCAAACACTACCGAGCTTATTGGTCACTTTATTCCTGATACAAGACAACATAGCACTACATCCGTTCTATCATGACTTTTTTTGACCACTTCTAAGCAGTAAGAGACTTTATTAAGCTTCTATCATCTCGGCCGTAAATTGCCTCGGGGAGAATATTAAAATGCCCTTAGAACCCTGCCAGTCCAACGTACATATCACAAGGCATTTCCGTTAGAACCCTGCCAGTCCAACATAGCAGTACATCCGTTCTATCATGAATTTTTTGACCACTTCTAAGCAGTAAAAGACTTTATTAAGCTTCTATCATCTCGGCCGTAAACTGCCTCGGGGAGAATATTAAAATGCCCTTAGAACCCTGCCAGTCCAACGTACATATCACAAGGCATTTCCGTTATTACATTTATGCTGAGTCATTTATTGGTAAATTTTGTATAAAAAAGAAAATCAATCTAAATTCATGTTTGCCAGAAATAGATTGTTCCATCTGCGGTAAATGTAGACGCAGAATAAAATTTGTACATTTTTGTCTGTATTTGCTTTTCTGACACGCGATGGGTAGTACTCTGCTGGCAAACTCAAAGTCTTCTGCCTGTGTATGACCATTAAAATTGCTGTACTTTATGTAGGGAATATAACCAGCTCTTTATTGGGCACTTGTCACAAGCTGGCCGCTAAGAGTCACTAAATTTAACGGCCGACTTTCTAGTCCTCGCCTCTTTTAGTGGTCGGCATTGCCAAACACTACCGAGCATATTGGTCACTTTATACCTGATACAAGACAACATAGCACTACATCCGTTCTATCATGACTTTTTTTGACCGCTTCTAAGCTTCTATCATCTCAGTCGTAAACTGCCTCGGGGAGAATATTAAAATGCCCTTAGAACCCAGCCAGTCCAACGTACATATCACAAGGCATTTCCGTTATTACATTTATGCTGAGTCATTGAATGGTTAATTTTCTATAAAAAAGAAAATCAATCTAAATTCATGTTTGCCAGAAATAGATTGTTCCATCTGCGGTTAATGTAGACGCAGAATAAAATTTGTACATTTTTGTCTTTATTTACTTTTCTGACAGGCGATGGGTAGTACTCTAGTGGCAAACTCAAAGTCTTCTGCCTGTGTATGACCATTGAAATTGCTGTTCTTTAAGTAGGGAATATAACCAGCTCTTTATTTGGCACTTGTCACAAGCTGGCCGCTAAGAGTCACTAAATTTAACGGCCGACTTTCTAGTCCTCGCCACTTTTAGTGGTCGGCATTGCAAAACACTACCGAGCATATTGGTCATTTTATTCCTGATACAAGGCAACATAGCACTACATCCGTTCTATCATGATTTTTTTTACCACTTCTAAGCAGTAAGAGACCTTATTAAGCTTCTATCTTCTCGGCCGTAAACTGCCTCGGGGAGAATATTAAAATGCCCTTAGAACCCTGCCAGTCCAACGTACATATCACAAGGCATTGCCGTTATTACATTTATGCTGAGTCATTGAATGGTAAACTTTGTCAAAAATAGAAAATCAATCTAAATTCATGTTTGCCAGAAATAGATTGTCCCATCTGCGGTAAATGTAGACGCAGAATAAAATTTGTACATTTTTGTCTTTTTTTACTTTTCTGACAGGCGATGGGTAGTACTCTATAGCAAATTCAAAGTCTTCTGAATATGTATAACCATTGAAATTGCCGTACTTTAGGTAGGGAATATAACCAGCTCTTTATTTGGCACTTGTCACAAGCTACCCGCTAAGAGTCACTAAATTTAACGGCCGACTTTCTAGTCCTCGCCACTTTTAGTGGTCGGCATTGCCAAACACTACCGAGCATATTGGTCACTTTATACCTGATACAAGACAACATAGCACTACATCCGTTCTATCATGAATTTTTTGACCACTTCTAAGCAGTAAGAGACTTTATTAAGCTTCTATCATCTCGGCCGTAAACTGCCTCGGGGAGAATATTAAAATGCCCTTAGAACCCTGCCAGTCCAACGTGCATATCACAAGGCATTTCCGTTATTACATTTATGCTGAGTCATTGAATGGTAAATTTTCTATAAAAAAGAAAATCAATCTAAATTCATGTTTGCCAGAAATAGATTGTTCCATCTGCGGTTAATGTAGACGCAGAATAAAATTTGTACATTTTTGTCTTCATTTACTTTTCTGACAGGCGATGGGTAGTACTCTACTGGCAAACTCAAAGTCTTCTGAATATGTATAACCATTGAAATTGCCGTACTTTAGGTAGGGAATATAGTCAGCTCTTTATTGGGCACTTGTCACAAGCTGCCCGCTTAGAGTCACTAAATTTAACGGCCGACTTTCTAGTCCTCGCCACTTTTAGTGGTCGGCATTGCCAAACACTACCGAGCATATTGGTCACTTTATACCTGATACAAGACAACATAGCACTACATCCGTTCTATCATGACTTTTTTTGACCACTTCTAAGCAGTAAGAGACTTTATTAAGCTTCTATCATCTCGGCCGTAAACTGCCTGGGGAGAATATTAAAATGCCCTTAGAACCCTGCCAGTCCAACGTACATATCACAAGGCATTTCCGTTATTACATTTATGCTGAGTCATTGAATGGTAAATTTTCTATAAAAAAGAAAATCAATCTAAATTCATGTTTGCTAGAAATAGATTGTTCCATCTGCGGTAAATGTAGACGCAGAATAAAATTTGTACATTTTTGTCTTTATTTCCTTTTCTGACACGCGATGGGTAGTACTCTACTGGCAAACTCAAAGTCTTCTGCCTGTGTGACCATTAAAATTGCTGTACTTTATGTAGGGAATATAACCAGCTCTTTATTGGGCACTTGTCACAAGCTGGCAGCTAAGAGTCGCTAAATTTAACGGCCGACTTTCTAGTCCTCGCCACTTTTAGTGGTAGGCATTGCCAAACACTACCGAGCATATTGGTCACTTTATTCCTGATACAAGACAACATAGCACTACATCCGTTCTATCATGAATTTTTTGACCACTTCTAAGCAGTAAGAGACTTTATTAAGCTTCTATCATCTCGGCCGTAAACTGCCTCGGGGAGAATATTAAAATGCCGTTAGAACCCTGCCAGTCCAACGTACATATCACAAGGCATTTCCGTTATTACATTTATGCTGAGTCATTGAATGGTAAATTTTCTATAAAAAAGAAAATCAATCTAAATTCATGTTTGCCAGAAATAGATTGTTCCATCTGCGGTAAATGTAGACGCAGAATAAAATTTGTACATTTTTGTCTTTATTTACTTTTCTGACAGGCGATGGGTAGTACTCTACTGGCAAACTCGAAGTCTTCTGAATATGTATAACCATTGAAATTGCCGTACTTTAGGTAGGGAATATAGTCAGCTCTTTATTTGGCACTTGTCACAAGCTGCCCGCTAAGAGTCACTAAATTTAACGGCCGATTTTAGTCCTCGCCACTATTAGTGGTCGGCATTTCCACACACTACCGAGCATATTGGTCACTTATTCCTGATATAAGACAACATAGCACTACATCCGTTCTATCATGACTTTTTTTGGACCACTTCTAAGCAGTAAGAGACTTTATTAAGCTTCTATCATCTCGGCCGTAAACTGCCTTGGGAGAATATTAAAATGCCCTTAGAACCCTGCCAGTCCAATGTACATATCACAAGGCATTTGCGATATTACATTTATGCTGAGTCATTGAATAGTAAATTTTGTATAAAAAAGAAAATCAATCTAAATTCATGTTTGCCAGAAATAGAGTGTTCCATCTGCGGTAAATGTAGACGCAGAATAAAATTTGTACATTTTTGTCTTTATTTACTTTTCTGACAGGCGATGGGTAGTACTCTACTGGCAAACTCGAAGTCTTCTGCCTGTGTATAACAATAAAATTGCCGTACTTTAGGTAGGGAATATAGTCAGCTCTTTATTGGGCACTTGTCACAAGCTGCCCGCTTAGAGTCACTAAATTTAACGGCCGACTTTCTAGTCCTCGCCACTTTTAGTGGTCGGCATTGCCAAACACTACCGAGCATATTGGTCACTTTATTCCTGATACAAGACAACATAGCACTACATCCGTTCTATCATGACTTTTTTTGACCACTTCTAAGCAGTAAGAGACTTTATTAAGCTTCTATCATCTCGGCCGTAAACTGCCTCGGGGAGAATATTAAAATGCCCTTAGAACCCTGCCAGTCCAACGTACATATCACAAGGCATTTCCGTTATTACATTTATGCTGATTCATTGAATGGTAAATTTTGTATAAAAAAGAAAATGAATCTAAATTCATGTTTGCCAGAAATAGATTGTTCCATCTGCGGTAAATGTAGACGCAGAATAAAATTTGTACATTTTTGTCTTTATTTACTTTTCTGACAGGCGATGGGTAGTACTCTACTGGCGAACTCAAAGTCTTCTGCCTGTGTATAACCATTGAAATTGCCGTACTTTAGGTAGGGAATATAGTCAGCTCTTTAATGGGCACTTGTCACAAGCTGCCCACTAAGAGTCACTAAATTTAACGGCCGTCTGTCTAGTCGTCGCCACTATTAGTGGTCAGCATTGCCAAACACTACCGAGCATATTGATCACTTTATTCCTGATACAAGACAACATAGCAATACATCCGTTCTATCATGACTTTTTTTGACCACTTCTAAGCTGTAAGAGACTTTATTAAGCTTCTATCATCTCGGCCGTAAACTGCCTCGGGGAGAATATTAAAATGCCCTTAGAACCCTGCCAGTCCAATATACACATCACAAGGCATTTGCGATATTACATTTAAGGTGAGTCATTGAATAGTAAATTTTGTATAAAAAAGCAAATCAATCTAAATTCATGTTTGCCAGAAATAGATTGTTCCATCTGCGGTAAATGTAGACGCAGAATAAAATTTGTACATTTTTGTCTTCATTTACTTTTCTGACAGGCGATGGGTAGTACTCTACTGGCAAACTCGAAGTCTTCTGCCTGTATATAACCATTGAAATTGCCGTACTTTAGGTAGGGAATATAGTCAGCTCTTTATTGGGCACTTGTCACAAGCTGCCCGCTAAGAGTCACTAAATTTAACGGCCGACTTTCTAGTCCTCGCCACTTTTAGTGGTCGGCATTGCCAAACACTACCGAGCATATTGGTCACTTTATTCCTGATACAAGACAACATAGCACTACATCCATTCTATCATGACTTTTTTGACCACTTCTAAGCAGTAAGAGACTTTATTAAGCTTCTATCATCTCGGCCGTAAACTGCCTTGGGGAGAATATTAAAATGCCCTTAGAACCCTGCCAGTCCAACGTACATATCACAAGGCATTTCCGTTATTACATTTATGCTGAGTCATTGAATGGTAAATTTTCTATAAAAAAGAAAATCAATCTAAAGTCATGTTTGCTAGAAATAGAATGTTCCATCTGCAGTAAATGTAGACGCAGAATAAAATTTGTACATTTTTGTCTTTATTTGCTTTTCTGACACGCGATGGGTAGTACTCTGCTGGCAAACTCAAAGCCTTCTGCCTGTGTATGACCATTAAAATGCTGTACTTTATGTAGGGAATATAACCAGCTCTTTATTGGGCACTTGTCACAAGCTGGCCGCTAAGAGTCATTAAATTTAACGGCCGACTTTCTAGTCCTCGCCACTTTTAATGGTAGGCATTGCCAAACACTACCGAGCATATTGGTCACTTTATTCCTGATACAAGACAACATAGCACTACATCCGTTTCTATCATGAATTTTTTGACCACTTCTAAGCAGTAAGAGACTTTATTAAGCTTCTATCATCTCGGCCGTAATCTGCCTCGGGAGAATATTAAAATGCCCTTAGAACCCTGCCAGTCCAACGTAGATGTCACAAGGCATTTCCGTTATTACATTTATGCTGAGTCATTGAATGGTAAATTTTCTATAAAAAAGAAAATCAATCTAAATTCATGTTTGCCAGAAATAGATTGTTCCATCTGCGGTAAATGTAGACGCAGAATAAAATTTGTACATTTTTGTCTTTATTTACTTTTCTGGCAGGCGATGGGTAGTACTCTACTGGCAAACTCAAAGTCTTCTGCCTGTGTATGACCATTGAAATTGCTGTACTTTAAGTAGGGAATATAGTCAGCTCTTTATTGGGCACTTGTCACAAGCTGCCCGCTAAGAGTCACTAAATTTAACGGCCGACTTCCTAGTCCTCGCCACTATTAGTGGTCGGCATTCCCAAACACTACCGAGCATATTGGTCACTTTATTCCTGATACAAGACAACATAGCACTACATCCGTTCTATCATGACTTTTTTTTGACCACTTCTAAGCTGTAAGAGACTTTATTAAGCTTCTATCATCTCGGCCGTAAACTGCCTTGGGGAGAATATTAAAATGGCCTTAGAACCCTTCCAGTCCAATGTACATATCACAAGGCGTTTGCGATATTATATTTATGCTCAGTCATTGAATACTAAATTTTTTATAAAAAAGCATCTCAATCTAAATTCATGTTTGCCAGAAATAGAGTGTTCCATCTGCGGTAAATGTAGACGCAGAATAAAATTTGTACATTTTTGTCTTTATTTACTTTTCTGACAGGCGATGGGTAGTACTCTACTGGCAAACTTGAAGTCTTCTGCCTGTGTATAACAATAAAATTGCCGTACTTTAGGTAGGGAATATAGTCAGCTCTTTATTGGGCACTTGTCACAAGCTGCCCGCTAAGAGTCACTAAATTTAACGGCCGACTTTCTAGTCCTCGCCACTTTTAGTGGTCGGCATTGCCAAACACTACCGAGCATATTGGTCACTTTATTCCTGATACAAGACAACATAGCACTACATCCGTTCTATCATGACTTTTTTGACCACTTCTAAGCAGTAAGAGACTTTATTAAGCTTCTATCATCTCGGCCGTAAACTGCCTCGGGGAGAATATTAAAATGCCCTTAGAACCCTGCCAGTCCAACGTACATATCACAAGGCATTTCCGTTATTACATTTATGCTGAGTCATTGAATGGTAAATTTTGTATAAAAAAGAAAATCAATCTAAATTCATGTTTGCCAGAAATAGATTGTTCCATCTGCGGTAAATGTAGACGCAGAATAAAATTTGTACATTTTTGTCTTTATTTACTTTTCTGACAGGCGATGGGTAGTACTCTACTGGCAAACTCAAAGTCTTCTGAATATGTATAACCATTGAAATTGCCGTACTTTAGGTAGGGAATATAGTCAGCTCTTTATTTGGCACTTGTCACAAGCTGCCCGCTAAGAGTCATTAATTTAACGGCCGACTTTCTAGTCCTCGCCACTATTAGTGGTCGGCATTGCCAAACACTACCGAGCATATTGGTCACTTTATTCCTGATACAAGAAAACATAGCACTACATCCGTTCTATCATGACTTTTTTTGACCACTTCTAAGCAGTAAGAGACTTTATTAAGCTTCTATCATCTCGGCCGTAAACTGCCTTGGGGAGAATATTAAAATGCCCTTAGAACCCTTTCAGTCCAATGTACATATCACAAGGCATTTGCTATGTTACATTTATGCTGAGTCATTGAATAGTAAATTTTGTATAAAAAAGCAAATCATCTAAATTCATGTTTGCCAGAAATAGATTGTTCCATCTGCGGTAAATGTAGACGCAGAATGAAATTTGTACATTTTTGTCTTTATTTACTTTTCTGACAGGCGATGGGTAGTACTCTACTGGCAAAATCGAAGTCTTCTGAATATGTATAACCATTGAAATTGCCGTACTTTAGGTATGGAATATAGTCAGCTCTTTATTGGGCACTTGTCACAAGCTGCCCGCTAAGAGTCACTAAATTTAACGGCCGACTTTCTAGTCCTCGCCTCTTTTAGTGGTCGGCATTGCCAAACACTACCGAGCATATTGGTCACTTTATACCTGATACAAGACAACATAGCACTACATCCGTTCTATCATGACTTTTTTTGACCGCTTCTAAGCTTCTATCATCTCAGTCGTAAACTGCCTCGGGGAGAATATTAAAATGCCCTTAGAACCCTGCCAGTCCAACGTACATATCACAAGGCATTTCCGTTATTACATTTATGCTGAGTCATTGAATGGTTAATTTTCTATAAAAAGAAAATCAATCTAAATTCATGTTTGCCAGAAATAGATTGTTCCATCTGCGGTTAATGTAGACGCAGAATAAAATTTGTACATTTTTATCTTTATTTACTTTTCTGACAGGCGATGGGTAGTACTCTAGTGGCAAACTCAAAGTCTTCTGCCTGTGTATGACCATTGAAATTGCTGTACTTTAAGTAGGGAATATAACCAGATCTTTATTGGGCACATGTCACAAGCTGGCCGCTAAGAGTCACTAAATTTAACGGCCGACTTTCTAGTCCTCGCCACTTTTAGTGGTCGGCATTGCAAAACACTACCGAGCATATTGGTCATTTTATTCCTGATACAAGGCAACATAGCACTACATCCGTTCTATCATGATTTTTTTTTACCACTTCTAAGCAGTAAGAGACCTTATTAAGCTTCTATCTTCTCGGCCGTAAACTGCCTCGGGGAGAATATTAAAATGCCCTTAGAACCCTGCCAGTCCAACGTACATATCACAAGGCATTGCCGTTATTACATTTATGCTGAGTCATTGAATGGTAAACTTTGTCAAAAATAGAAAATCAATCTAAATTCATGTTTGCCAGAAATAGATTGTCCCATCTGCGGTAAATGTAGACGCAGAATAAAATTTGTACATTTTTGTCTTTTTTTACTTTTCTGACAGGCGATGGGTAGTACTCTATAGGCAAACTCAAAGTCTTCTGAATATGTATAACCATTGAAATTGCCGAACTTTAGGTAGGGAATATAACCAGCTCTTTATTGGGCACTTGTCACAAGCTGCCCGCTTAGAGTCACTAAATTTAACGGCCGACTTTCTAGTCCTCGCCACTTTTAGTGGTCGCATTGCCAAACACTACCGAGCATATTGGTCACTTTATACCTGATACAAGACAACATAGCACTACATCCGTTCTATCAAGACTTTTTTGACCACTTCTAAGCAGTAAGAGACTTTATAAGCTTCTATCATCTCGGCCGTAATCTGCCTCGGGAGAATATTAAAATGCCCTTAGAACCCTGCCAGTCCAACGTACATATCACAATGCATTTCCGTTATTACATTTATGCTGAGTCATTGAATGGTAAATTTTGTATAAAAAAGAAAATCAATCTAAATTCATGTTTGCCAGAAATAGATTGTTCCATCTGCGGTAAATGTAGACGCAGAATAAAATTTGTACATTTTTGTCTTTATTTACTTTTCTGACAGGCGATGGGTAGTACTCTACTGGCAAACTCAAAGACTTCTGAATATGTATAACCATTGAAATTGCCGTACTTTAGGTAGGTAATATAGTCAGCTCTTTATTTGGCACTTGTCACAAGCTGCCCGCTAGGAGTCATTAAATTTAAAGGCCGACTTTCTAGTCCTCGCCACTATTAGTGGTCGGCATTGCCAAACACTACCGAGCATATTGGTCACTTTATTCCTGATACAAGACAATATAGCACTACATCCGTTCTATCATGACTTTTTTTGACCACTTCTAAAGAGTAAGAGACTTTATTAAGCTTCTATTATCTCGGCCGTAAACTGCCTCGGGGAGAATATTAAAATGCCCTTAGAACCCTGCCAGTCCAATGTAGATATCACTAGGCATATGCGATATTACATTTATGCTGAGTCATTGAATAGTAAATTTTGTATAAAAAAGCAAATCAATCTAAATTCATGTTTGCCAGAAATAGATTGTTCCATCTGCGATTAATGTAGACGCAGAATAAAATTTGTACATTTTTGTCTTTATTTCCTTTTCTGACAGGCGATGGGTAGTACTCTAGTGGCAAACTCAAAGTCTTCTGCCTGTGTATGACCATTGAAATGGCCGTACTTTAGGTAGGGAATATAGTCAGCTCTTTATTTGGCACTTGTCACAAGCTGCCCGCTAAGAGTCACTAAATTTAACGGCCGACTTTCTAGTCCTCGCCACTATTAGTGGTCGGCATTGCCAAACACTACCGAGCATATTGGTCACTTTATTCCTGATACAAGACAACATAGCACTACATCCGTTCTATCATGACTTTTTTGACCACTTCTAAGCAGTAAGAGACTTTATTAAGCTTCTATCATCTCGGCCGTAAACTGCCTCGGGGAGAATATTAAAATGCCCTTAGAACCCTGCCAGTCCAACGTATATATCACAAGGCATTTCCGTTATTACATTTATGCTGAGTCATTGAATGGTAAATTTTCTATAAAAAAGAAAATCAATCTAAATTCATGTTTGCCAGAAATAGATTGTTCCATCTGTGGTAATTGTAGACGCAGAATAAAATTTGTACATTTTTGTCTTTATTTACTTTTCTGACAGGCGATGGGTAGTACTCTACTGGCAAACTCAAAGACTTCTGAATATGTATAACCATTGAAATTGCCGTACTTTAGGTAGGGAATATAGTCAGCTCTTTATTTGGCACTTGTCACAAGCTGCCTGCTAAGAGTCACTAAATTTAACGGCCGACTTTCTAGTCCTCGCCACTTTTAGTGGTCGGCATTGCCAAACACTACCGAGCTTATTGGTCACTTTATTCCTGATACAAGACAACATAGCACTACATCCGTTCTATCATGACTTTTTTTGACCACTTCAAAGCAGTAAGAGACTTTATTAAGCTTCTATCATCTCGGCCGTAAATTGCCTCGGGGAGAATATTAAAATGCCCTTAGAACCCTGCCAGTCCAACGTACATATCACAAGGCATTTCCGTTATTACATTTATGCTGAGTCATTGAATGGTAAACTTTGTCTAAAAAAGCAAATCAATCTAAATTCATGTTTGCTAGAAATAGATTGTTCCATCTGCGGTAAATGTAGACGAAGAAGAAAATTTGTACATTTTTGTCTTTATTTCCTTTTCTGAGAGGCGATGGGTAGTACTCTAGTGGCAAACTCAAAGTCTTCTGCCTGTGTATGACCATTGAAATTGCTGTACTTTATGTAGGGAATATAACCAGCTCTTTATTGGGCACTTGTCACAAGCTGCCCGCTAAGAGTCACTAAATTTAACGGCCGACTTTCTAGTCCTCGCCACTTTTAGTGGTCGGCATTGCCAAACACTACCGAGCATATTGGTCACTTTATTCCTCATACAAGACAACATAGCACTACATCCGTTCTATCATGACTTTTTTGACCACTTCTAAGCAGTAAGAGACTTTATTAAGCTTCTATCATCTCGGCCGTAAACTGCCTCGGGGAGAATATTAAAATGCCCTTAGAACCCTGCCAGTCCAACGTACATATCACAAGGCATTTCTGTTATTACATTTATGCTGAGTCATTGAATGGTAAATTTTGTCTAAAAAAAAAATCAATCTAAATTCATGTTTGCCAGAAATAGATTGTTCCATCTGCGGTAAATGTAGACGCAGAATAAAATTTGTACATTTTTGTCTTTATTTACTTTTCTGACAGGCGATGGTTAGTACTCTACTGGCAAACTCAAAGTCTTCTGCCTGTGTATAACCATTGATATTGCCGTACTTTAGGTAGGGAATGTAGTCAGCTCTTTATTTGGCACTTGTCACAAGCTGCCCGCTAAGAGTCACTAAATTTAACGGCCGACTTTCTAGTCCTCGCCACTATTAGTGGTCGGCATTTCCAAACACTACCGAGCATATTGGTCACTCTATTCCTGATACAAGACAACATAGCACTACATCCGTTCTATCATGACTTTTTTTGACCACTTCTAAAGAGTAAGAGACTTTATTAGGCTTCTATTATCTCGGCCGTAAACTGCATTGGAGAGAATATTAAAATGCCCTTAGAACCCTGCCAGTCCAATGTACATATCACTAGGCATATGCGATATTACATTTATGCTGAGTCATTGAATAGTAAATTTTGTATAAAAAAGCAAATCAATCTAAATTCATGTTTGCCAGAAATAGATTGTTCCATCTGCGATTAATGTAGACGCAGAATAAAAGTTGTACATTTTTGTCTTTATTTCCTTTTCTGACACGCGATGGGTAGTACTCTAGTGGCAAACTCAAAGTCTTCTGCCTGTGTATGACCATTGAAATGGCCGTACTTTAGGTAGGGAATATAGTCAGCTCTTTATTTGGCACTTGTCACAAGCTGCCCGCCAAGAGTCACTAAATTTAACGGCCGACTTTCTAGTCCTCGCCACTATTAGTGGTCGGCATTTCCAAACACTACCGAGCATATTGGTCACTCTATTCCTGATACAAGACAACATAGCACTACATCCGTTCTATCATGACTTTTTTTGACCACTTCTAAGCAGTAAGAGACTTTATTAAGCTTCTATCATCTCGGCCGTAAACTGCCTCGGGGAGAATATTAAAATGCCCTTAGAACCCTGCCAGTCCAACGTATATATCACAAGGCATTTCCGTTATTACATTTATGCTGAGTCATTGAATGGTAAATTTTCTATAAAAAAGAAAATCAATCTAAATTCATGTTTGCCAGAAATAGATTGTTCCATCTGTGGTAATTGTAGACGCAGAATAAAATTTGTACATTTTTGTCTTTATTTACTTTTCTGACAGGCGATGGGTAGTACTCTACTGGCAAACTCAAAGACTTCTGAATATGTATAACCATTGAAATTGCCGTACTTTAGGTAGGTAATATAGTCAGCTCTTTATTTGGCACTTGTCACAAGCTGCCTGCTAAGAGTCACTAAATTTAACGGCCGACTTTCTAGTCCTCGCCACTTTTAGTGGTCGGCATTGCCAAACACTACCGAGCATATTGGTCACTTTATTCCTGATACAAGACAACATAGCACTACATCCGTTCTATCATGACTTTTTTGACCACTTCTAAGCAGTAAGAGACTTTATTAAGCTTCTATCATCTCGGCCGTAAATTGCCTCGGGGAGAATATTAAAATGCCCTTAGAACCCTGCCAGTCCAACGTACATATCACAAGGCATTTCCGTTATTACATTTATGCTGAGTCATTGAATGGTAAACTTTGTCTAAAAAAAGCAAATCAATCTAAATTCATGTTTGCTAGAAATAGATTGTTCCATCTGCGGTAAATGTAGACGAAGAAAAAATTTGTACATTTTTGTCTTTATTTCCTTTTCTGACAGGCGATGGGTAGTACTCTAGTGGCAAACTCAAAGTCTTCTGCCTGTGTATGACCATTGAAATTGCTGTACTTTATGTAGGAATATAACCAGCTCTTTATTGGGCACTTGTCACAAGCTGCCCGCTAAGAGTCACTGAATTAACGGCCGACTTTCTAGTCCTCGCCACTTTTAGTGGTCGGCATTGCCAAACACTACCGAGCATATTGGTCACTTTATACCTGATACAAGACAACATAGCACTACATCCGTTCTATCATGACTTTTTTTGACCACTTCTAAGCAGTAAGAGACTTTATTAAGCTTCTATCATCTTGGCCGTAAACTGCCTCGGGGAGAATATTAAAATGCCCTTAGAACCCTGCCAGTCCAACGTACATATCACAAGGCATTTCCGTTATTACATTTATGCTGAGTCATTGAATGGTAAATTTTGTCTAAAAAAGAAAATCAATCTAAGTTCATGTTTGCCAGAAATAGATTGTTCCATCTGCGGTAAATGTAGACGCAGAATAAAATTTGTACATTTTTGTCTTTATTTACTTTTCTGACAGGCGATGGGTAGTACTCTACTGCCAAACTCGAAGTCTTCTGCCTGTGTATAACCATTGAAATTGCCGTACTTTAGGTAGGGAATATAGTCAGCTCTTTATTGGGCACTTGTCACAAGCTGCCCGCTAAGAGTCACTAAATTTAACGGCCGACTTTCTAGTCCTCGCCACTATTAGTGGTCGGCATTTCCAAACACTACCGAGCATATTGGTCACTCTATTCCTGATACAAGACAACATAGCACTACATCCGTGCTATCATGACTTTTTTTGACCACTTCTAAAGAGTAAGAGACTTTATTAAGCTTCTATTATCTCGGCCGTAAACTGCATTGGGGAGAATATTAAAATGCCCTTAGGACCCTGCCAGTCCAATGTACATATCACTAGGCATATGCGATATTACATTTATGCTGAGTCATTGAATAGTAAATTTTGTATAAAAAAGCAAATCAATCTAAATTCATGTTTGCCAGAAATAGATTGTTCCATCTGCGGTTAATGTAGATGCAGAATAAAATTTGTACATTTTTGTCTTTATTTACTTTCTGACAGGCGATGGTTAGTACTCTACTGGCAAACTCAAAGTCTTCTGCCTGTGTATAACAATAAAATTGCCGTACTTTAGGTAGGGAATATAGTCAGCTCTTTATTGGGCACTTTTCACAGGCTGCCCGCTAAGAGTCACTAAATTTAACGGCCGACTTTCTAGTCCTCGCCACTTTTAGTGGTCGGCATTGCCAAACACTACCGAGCATATTGGTCACTTTATTCCTGATACAAGACAACATAGCACTACATCCGTTCTATCATGACTTTTTTTGACCACTTCTAAGCAGTAAGAGACTTTATTAAGCTTCTATCATCTCGGCCGTAAATTGCCTCGGGGAGAATATTAAAATGCCCTTAGAACCCTGCCAGTCCAACGTACATATCACAAGGCATTTCCATTATTATATTTATGCTGAGTTATTTAATGGTAAACTTTGTCTAAAAAAGAAAATCAATCTAAATTCATGTTTGCCAGAAATAGATTGTTCCATCTGTGGTAATTGTAGACGCAGAATAAAATTTGTACATTTTTGTCTTTATTTACTTTTCTGACAGGCGATGGGTAGTACTCTACTGGCAAACTCAAAGACTTCTGAATATGTATAACCATTGAAATTGCCGTACTTTAGGTAGGTAATATAGTCAGCTCTTTATTTGGCACTTGTCACAAGCTGCCTGCTAAGAGTCACTAAATTTAACGGCCGACTTTCTAGTCCTCGCCACTTTTAGTGGTCGGCATTGCCAAACACTACCGAGCATATTGGTCACTTTATTCCTGATACAAGACAACATAGCACTACATCCGTTCTATCATGACTTTTTTGACCACTTCTAAGCAGTAAGAGACTTTATTAAGCTTCTATCATCTCGGCCGTAAATTGCCTCGGGGAGAATATTAAAATGCCCTTAGAACCCTGCCAGTCCAACGTACATATCACAAGGCATTTCCGTTATTACATTTATGCTGAGTCATTGAATGGTAAACTTTGTCTAAAAAAGCAAATCAATCTAAATTCATGTTTGCTAGAAATAGATTGTTCCATCTGCGGTTAATGTAGACGAAGAATAAAATTTGTACATTTTTGTCTTTATTTACTTTTCTGACATGCGATGGGTAGTACTCTAGTGGCAAACTCAAAGTCTTCTGCCTGTGTATGACCATTGAAATTGCTGTACTTTATGTAGGGAATATAACCAGCTCTTTATTGGGCACTTGTCACAAGCTGCCCGCTAAGAGTCACTGAATTTAACGGCCGACTTTCTAGTCCTCGCCACTTTTAGTGGTCGGCATTGCCAAACACTACCGAGCATATTGGTCACTTTATTCCTGATACAAGACAACATAGCACTACATCCGTTCTATCATGACTTTTTTTGACCACTTCTAAGCAGTAAGAGACTTTATTAAGCTTCTATCATCTCGGCCGTAAACTGTCTCGGGGAGAACATTAAAATGCCCTTAGAACCCTGCCAGTCCAATGTACATATCACAAGGCATTTGCGATATTACATTTATGCTGAGTCATTGAATAGTAAATTTTGTATAAAAAAGAAAATCAATCTAAATTCATGTTTGCCAGAAATAGATTGTTCCATCTGCGGTAAATGTAGACGCAGAATAAAATTTGTACATTTTTGTCTTTATTTACTTTTCTGACAGGCGATGGGTAGTACTCTACTGGCAAACTCGAAGTCTTCTGCCTGTGTATAACAATAAAATTGATTGTAGTGTGTATATAGATAGTTATTTCAATAAGTGTAAATGAGAGACCATGACTTCACATGCAGAATATGGGATAGTGGAGTGATTGTTGTGTGCATGTAGATAGTTATGTCAATAAGTGTAGATGAGAGACCATGACTGCACATTCAAAATATTAGAAAGTTGGAGTGATTGTTGTGTGCATGTAGATAGTTATTTCAATAAGTGTAGATGAGAGACCATGACTGCACTTGCGAAATATTTAATAGTTGATGGATTGATTGTAGTGTGCATGTAGATAGTTATTTCAATAAGTGTAGATGAGACACCATGACTGCACATGCAAAATATGGGATAGTTGGAGTGATTGATTTGTACATATCGATTGTTATTTCAATAAATGTAGATGAGAGACCATGATTGCACATGCAAAATACGGGATAGTGGAATGATTGTTGTGTGCATATAGAAACTGCAAATTATTGCCCATTCTGGCGGTTGCTTTCTCCATAGCATTAACCATGGGGATAATTTAGGTAAGTGTAAATGAGAGACCATGACTTAACATGCAGAATATGAGATAGTGGAGTGATTGTTGTGTGCATGTAGATAGTTATTTCAATAAGTGTAGATGAGAGACCATGACTGCACTCGCAAAATATTTAATAGTTGATGGATTGATTGTAGTGTGCATGTAGATAGTTATGTAAATAAGTGTACATGAGAGACCATGACTGTACATACAAAATATTCAATAGTTGGATTGATTATAGTGTGCATGCTGTAGATAGTTCTTTCAATAAGTGTAGATGAGAGACCATGACTGCACATTCAAAATATTAGACAGCTGGAGTGACTGCAGTGTGTATGTGGATACGGATAGTTTTCAATCGGATTCGAACCCACAACATACGGCATCAGTCGCCTAGCTGAGAGGCCATAGACAGAACCAGTCGGCTAAATCTCCACTCCCAAAAAAGAGTGGTTCAATAGCCGGCTAAGTTGTTACATTTTTCATTTTTCTCCATAGCATTAAACATGGGGATAATCTAGGTATATGATTACATATGTTTACATATTTACATTTTTACATATTTTTACATATTTTTACATTTTTTTTGGATAGTTATGTCAATAAGTGTAGATGAGAGACCATGACTGCACATGCAAAATACTGGATAGTGGAGAGATTGTAGTGTGCATGTAGATAGTTATCTCAATAAGTGTAGATATGGGATAGTTGAGTGATTGTAGACTGTATATATAGATAATTATTTCAATAAGTGTAGATGAGAGACCATGACTGTACATACAAAATATGGGATAGTTGGAGTGATTGTAGTGTGTATGTGGTTAGTTATGTCAATAAGTGTAGATGAGAGACCATGACTGTACATTCAAAATATGGGATAGTTGGAGTGATTGTAGACTGTATATATAGATAATTATTTCAATAAGTGTAGATGAGAGACCATGACTGTACATACAAAATATGGGATAGTTGGAGTAATTGTAGACTGTATATATAGATAATTATTTCAATAAGTGTAGATGAGAGACCATGACTGTACATACAAAATTTGGGACAGTTTGAGTGATTGTAGTGTGTATGTGGTTAGTTATGTCAATAAGTGTAGATGAGAGACAATGACTGTACATTCAAAATATGGGAGAGTTTGAGTGATTGTAGTGTGTATGTGGATAGTTATGTTAATAAATAGACATCAAATCAGGTCCAATAATCGTTATCATTCAAGGTAAACTATGAAATTTACCAGGTCCAAGGAACATATAGATGATGACAAATTTAAAGGCAATGGGGCCATCTTGAACCACGAAATAGTGGTGGTACCAGGTGTCCGGAATGGGTAAGCGTACCCTGCCAGCTAGCCGCACCCGTTAAGATTGACCAAAAACGACAAATTCATTGTTATTTGGTGAATTCACCAAATTACTTTTGTGAGTCAAAATTTGGTATGCTGTCACTCATCATTTGAGAAACAGACAGGTCATATTTGGATACAACATCTCCGTAACTTCCGTAGAACTTCTTAAATGATTTCACTAATCTACTTTCTGAGAATCTTTGCCTCACTAACTTTTGAGCTAATAGGCTGTGTCTAACTCGAAAGTCTTCATATGAATGGCATGCTTTACTGTATCTGAGGAGTTGTGAATACGGATAGTTTTCAATCGGATTCGAACCCACAACAAACGGCATCAGTCGCCTAGCTGAGAGGCCACAGACAGAACCACTCGGCTAAATCTCCACTCCCAAGAAAAGAGTGGTTCAATAGCCGGCTAAGTTGTTACATTTTTCTGACTGAGACCACTCAACACGTTGTAGAGTTCGTGAAGCACACACGCACGCATGCTCACTATCATACATCGCACATACAAATTTTATCGAAGCGAAGAAACGAATTTCATCACTTTAACTGGGCGAACGATAACCTCGGGGACAATGCTGTCCATCAGCAGTGTTACCAACCCAGGATAGAAAATACGGATAGTTTTCAATCGGATTCGAACCCACAACATATGGCATCAGTCGCCTAGCTGAGAGGCCACAGACAGAACCACTCGGCTAAATCTCCACTCCCAAGAAAAGAGTGGTTCAATAGCCAGCTAAGTTGTTACATTTTTCTGACTGAGACCGCTCAACACGTTGTAGAGTTCGTGAAGCACACATGCACGCATGCTCACTATCATACATCGCACATACAAACTTTATCGAAGCGAAGAAACGAATCATCACTTTAACTGGGCAAACGATAACCTCGGGTACAATGCTGTCCACCAGCAGTGTTACCAACCCAGGATAGAAAATACGGATAGTTTTCAATCGGATTCGAACCTACATACATACATACGGCATCAGTCGCCTAGCTGAGAGGCCACAGACAGAACCACTAGGCTAAATCTGCACTCCCAAGAAAACTATCTGTATTTTCACAAAATGTCACGTGACCTCGATGACCTTTGATCTCAAATACACATATCTGTCCATAACTCAGTAACCACAAGGGCTACACCCTTCATATTTGGTATGATGGGAGACCTTATGGTACAATAGGTCATGCCTCATTAAATATGCACATATCTAATTTTGGGCAAGCCAACAGAGCTAGAGGTCTGATTTTTGGTATATAGGGATAACTATGGGATACAATTTTTTTTGACAAAATGTCACGTGACCTCGATGACCTTTGACCTCAATTATACATATCTGTCCAAAACTCAGTAACCACAAGTTCTACACCATTCATATTTGGTATGATGGGAGACCTTATGGTACCATAGGTCATGCCTCATTAAATATGCACATATCTAATTTTGGGCAAGCCAACAGAGCTAGAGGTCTGATTTTTGGTATAAAGGGATAACTTTGAGATACAATTTTTTTGACAAAATGTCACGTGACCTCGATGACCTTTGACCTCAATTATACATATCTGTCCATAACTCAGTAACCACAAGTTCTACACCATTCATATTTGGTATGATGGGAGACCTTATGGTACCATATAGGTCATGCCTCATTAAATATGCACATATCTAATTTTGGGCAAGCCAACAGAGCTAGAGGTCTGATTTTTGGTAAATAGGGATAACTATGGGATACAATTTTTTTTGACAAAATGTTACGTGACCTCGATGACCTTTGACCTCAATTATACATATCTGTCCATAACTCAGTAACCACAAGTTCTACAGCATTCATATTTGGTATGATAGGAGACCTTATGGTACCATAGGTCATGCCTCATTAAATATGCACATATCTAATTTTGGGCAAGCCAACAGAGCTAGAGGTCTGATTTTTGGTATATAGGAATAACTATTGGATACAATTTTTTTGACAAAATGTCACGTGACGTCGATGACCTTTGACCTCAAATATACATATCTTTCCATAACTCAGTAACCGCAAGGGCTTCACCCTTCATATTTAGTATGATGGGAGACCTTATGGTACCATATGTCATGCCTAATGAAATATGCACATGTCTTATTTTGGGCAAGCCAACAGAGCTAGAGGTCTGATTTTTGGTATAAAGGGATAACTGTGGGATAAAAATTTTTTGACAAAATATCACGTGACCTCGATGACCTTTTTTCCATAAATATACATATTTGTCCATAACTCAGTAACGAAGAGTCCTATATCCTTCATATTTGGCACGATCTTAGACCTTTTAATGCCACATGCAGTACCTCATAATTGTGCACATTTCTAATTTTGAGCTAGCAATAAACCTAGTGTTCCGATTTTTTGTTGACAGATGTAACATAAGGAAAGAAAGTTTTGTTGCAAAAAAGACATGTAACGGTAATGACCTTTGCCCTCTCTGAATACATTTGCCTTCTTTTTCCCACTTAAGATTGCTTTGGCCCCGGCATTGCTGCTTGCAGCTATATTTATTATTCTTTTTCTTCTTCCGTCCTCTACATGCAACTGCCATGCGAACACTGTTGTTCCTAGAGACTTCAAATTTGGCACATAGGTAAAACTCCTAACAAGTAATTTTTTGATTCTTTACCATAAAAATTGGTCAGGTTACCTTGCAGCCATATTGAAAATAAACTTTCAAATAAACATTCATGTGCATAAAAATTAAACAATTGAAATTTTTTCAACAATTTTTGTAGACCATAGGCCTAGGCTCCTTCATGCCAAATATCAAAGTCATAGGCACTGCCAATTTTGAGAAGAAGATTTTTAAAGTATTATTTTTCTGATTTTTCATTGACCTTTGACCTGCCCTATACCTATGCAGCTGAGCTATGGCACTGGCTTATTCTGGCCTAGGTTAAAGCACTGTCTATGGTTAAAGTCCAAGACAGCCAACGGCTATTGGATAATGGCCAGTAGGGGACCAAATTGCACTCCCTAATTTTGGGATACCGTTTGACCTTTGACCTTGGCATACTCCTGCAACTAATTTATTGTGCACATATCTTATTCTGGGTTTCCCACTGAAGCTTTAAGTCTGATTTTTGGTACATACCGATAACTATGGGAGCAAAGTTTTCCAACAAAATGTCACATGACCAGCCACTTCCTATACCTCATTCATTATGCATATACCTAATTCTTGGCATAAAAATAGAGCTGGAGGTCTGATTTCTATCCTGGGTTGGTAACTCTGCTGATGGACAGAATTGTCGCCGAGGTTATCGTTCGCCCAGTTAAAGCGATGAAATTCGTTTCTTCGCCTCGATAAAGTTTGTATGTGCGATGTGTGATAGTGAGCATGCGTGCGTGAGTGCTTCACGAACTCTACAACAACTTAGCCGGCTATTGAACCACTCTTTTTTGGGAGAGGAGATTTAGCCGAGCGG